>NW_015261528.1:0-437 GCF_001447785.1 Gekko japonicus
TTCCCTGGCCCTTAGGCGGACCAAATCACACCAAAATAATCGGATCTTGAAACATTTTTTTAAGTCCATTGTTAACGCCACTGCTGTTAACAGAGACTCCTACTCTTGAAGATAATTGGCTATGCAAGCCAGCAATTATTTAAAACCAGACTAGACCAATCTTTATAAAGCAATAAATTATCTGTTTGATTAATTAAGTAGAGGCTACAGGTTCTTAACTACAACTCTGAATACAAACCATGGAACTGTTTAAGAAGAATAATGATACAACCCAGACACAATACTTCCTGGGCAGAACTTAAGGACACATTTGCCACCATTCTGTCATTCCACCCAAATGTGTCCATACTAGTTGCCTGTTTTTCCAAGTCACATTAAAACTGTGCGTGATCTTGGTCCACCACAGAAGATACAACCAGCATAATCAGTTGTCTAGA
>NW_015261529.1:0-437 GCF_001447785.1 Gekko japonicus
CCACTAAAAAAGCTTGTAGATAAGCAACAGCAGAATGTATCTGCAGAAGTGGGTGGGAAAACCAACAAATGTAGCTGTACTAAGGCAAGTTGCCTCATAGGCTCATATTGAGAGAAGTGGTCCTTTAAATACATGGGCCCTAGGTCATGAAGAATTTTAAGTTACATCACCAGGCTTTAAACCTCTGGTGCATGTACCTTTGGTGATAGAATTCATCAGAAATACCAATGCTCTGAGAAGACTTCTTTTACAAACATTGGCAGCCTGTGCAACAAGAAAGAAATTCCAAATGCATGCAAAATATTCAGAGAAATAAAATTAAGATTCTCTGATGTAAACAAATGAAGCTATTTGTTTTGTCAGCACTAGACAAACTGATCAGGGATGTATCTTCTCCAAGCCTACTCCATTGGTCTCTACAAAAGCAGCTCCAAGCT
>NW_015261530.1:0-437 GCF_001447785.1 Gekko japonicus
AAATAAATAAATAAAAAGATTCATATCCCCTCTTTGGCCTGAAGAGCCATCGGGTATGCATGCCTGGCAACATACACATATGGACTCATGCAGGAAGTCCCGATTTCAATCCTTGGCAGATCCATTAAAAAAGATCAAAGAGTAGGTGATGTGAGACCAGGGAGAGCCAGGAGAGCCAGTACATCTTGAGGAGCCTTCAGGCACTTACGTAGGTTGTTGACAACAGGAACATACATGAAAATGTCCATATTTTCATCTGTTAACTGTAAGAATGGGTCAATACAGTCCTTGATCTGCTGGTGCTGAGATCTCAGTGCTGAGATCCAAGTGGATCCTTCTTGTGTCCCCTCCCCACCTTTGCCACTAGGAAGTATTTGTTGGAGAGTGTGCTGTAGCATTCCCCCATTTACTTTATCCAGGGCTATTTTTGGGCAGGA
>NW_015261531.1:0-437 GCF_001447785.1 Gekko japonicus
TACTCCCATCTCTTTAAGGACCTGCCTCTTGGAGCACACCTAACATCTGCCAAAATATGTGCATGCTAAGAGACAATCATCAGCACTGGGTAAGCTGTCTGTCAGGGGTGGGGGTACCCCCATGTCTCACCAGGGGTGAGACTGGGCCGCTGAGGTATTGGCTGGTCACCTGGCTAGGTGGCCACATTCTGGCCATGGCAGGAACCCCACCGACCGTTTAGCTGGCCACCAACGACACAGACCCAACTCAGATCGTCGCCAGGGAGGCGCCCTTGTCTGCCAGACTAGAGGGCAGCTACAGGGTTAAAACAGGGAAGGATGAGGCTGGATCTATCGGCCAATCAGCTCTCCAACTGCTTGGAGAGACAGGTAGCAGAGGAAGACCCGCCCCTTCTCCTGGCTGCCTTTAAAAGCAAGACAGAGGCCAAGGAGGACAG
>NW_015261532.1:0-437 GCF_001447785.1 Gekko japonicus
CCTTGGTCAGATGTTTGCAATGCCTAGGTCACCCTACGCTTTATTCTTGGAGAGGCTGGGCTGTTGCAGCACGACTGGAACATCCGAGGCTGATTGGTGTGTGCAAATGGGCCATTACAGGATCTGACGCTGTGGACAGAGTCCCCGGGTCACCTCAAAGGCCGGGGTCTCACCATCAGCGACTGGGCCTTGAGTGCAGTGCAATCAGTGTGCGTGCATGTGTGGATGAGCCATTGGCGAGTCGATGCAGAAATATACCATTCAAGTCCCCTTCAAAGAGTGCTGCGTTTGAGGTGGTTGGGGAGTGGCATCCGTAGCAGGAGGCCCGTTGGTGCCACTGTTTGCCGTAGCTCCTGCTTCAGATGGGCCTGAATCCGTCCCAAGGAGGTAGGACCCTGTTCTGAACCAAGATGAGGCAGCTTCTTGAACAAGTGATT
>NW_015261533.1:0-437 GCF_001447785.1 Gekko japonicus
CAGTGTTTTGATTTTATGTGAAAACTGAGTGAGCAAATATTGGCCATTCCAGGCTAGTGTGGAAACAGGCCTCGCTGACAGGGCTCTTTGGTGGTGGTGGCAGGCAGGGAGCCTTTTCGGGGCGCAGGCCAGAGGAGGAGAGCTGACAGGGCTGGCCAGAGGTGCTGGAGGAGCCCAGCGGCAGCTGGACGGATTCTGTCCTCCGCCCCCCTCCCCTTTGCACCCCAGGGGTTCCTAACACAGAAGAGAGGGCCAGGCCATGACGGAGGGTCCAGGTGGGGCACGATGGGACTTGATGCGGTTTGGGAGCCAGCGAAGCCCCCGGAGGAGGAAGCCCGGCGGGAAGGAGAGCGGGGAGGCCTCTTGGGCGCTTGGGGCTGGGCAGTCTCTGCAGGGTGGTCTCCGCTGGAGTCAGGGGGCCACAAGGGCCAAGCCCT
>NW_015261534.1:0-437 GCF_001447785.1 Gekko japonicus
TGGGGTTGGAATAATGGCATGGGTTGGAATGGAAAGAGCTAAATCACCCCTCCTCCTAAAATGCAATCCTGACCTGAATTTACCCCACTCTGCTATAGGTATTCTTTAACTTAAAACAAAACAAAAACCCTGGAGATCTGATGTGTCTCATCTGGTTTGGCCTCTTAGCAGATTGTTTTTGAATGTGACGCCATTGGAAAACTAAGCTGCTCTGGGTTGTCTTGGCAAGGTTTTCTCAAGGGCTGAGTGTTCACAGGGAAAACGCAGAGCTTATAAGAAGTCCTCAGGGGTGGGGCACACATAGCTACAATGGGATTAAAAATCAATTATTGCTCATTGTCCTTTTCTTAATGTCAGGAAAACATTTTTAAAAAAATGATCTCTATTTAGTGACGATTTTTTTTGCCCTCTTTACTGGGTGCTGTACATTTCATACA
>NW_015261535.1:0-437 GCF_001447785.1 Gekko japonicus
GCAGGAAATGACCCTTGCTTCTAAGTAAGCATGAGTGTAGGGCTGCATAGCAGCGGACAAGCTGGGAAGGCCTGTATCTGTCTCTCAGCTCACCTTCCTCAATACAAGCAGATCTCTCAGCAATAAGAAACCTGTACTTTATGTCACGTTTATGGTATAGAGACGTTTTCGTCTCTAACTTTTTTTCCTTCCAGATATAGTGAGAGGGTAGTCTGTGGCTCTCGGCGCACACATTGGCTATTAATCCGGTTGAGCAGGGCCCAAGCATAAGCCAGCCTAAAACATCCGTCTTCAAGTTTGCCGTGGAACAGGGCATTTAAGCAGCTTGAATATTTTATAAGGGTTTTTATATTTTATGGGGATCTACCAATTACAGAATAATTGTTTAATTATCATGTAGCTTCTCAGGTTAAGGAAGGAACTGCCACAGGAAGTGG
>NW_015261536.1:0-437 GCF_001447785.1 Gekko japonicus
ATCTGCATCCAGGCCTGATGTCAGGGCAACCGTCTGCTGCATTTCCCCTGTCTTCCCTAGCTGATGGCAGTTCGTAAGAAGGAGAAGAGTGAGCTGAGTCGAGTCCAGGCACAGCCTGGCTATTTCTACTTCTTCCTCTGCCTTCAAGAAATTAAGAAACTTGCTTGTTCCAATGGTCTCCACCTGGCAAGGATCTGTTGTAATTAGATATATACTGCCTCTGGACATGGAGGATCCACTTATCTATCAAGGAGTTCAATGGACCTAATCCACTTCCAGATTTGTTATCGCCTACCTTGCTTCAGAGAGTTTGTTTTTCGCGTTGTTCTCTAGTTCTGCAATCCGAGTTGCATTGCATTGTTTGTGGGTTGTTCTATGCTGTCCGATTGCACTGTTTTATATCCTGCACAATCTGCCTTGAGTCTCTGTGAGAAAGG
>NW_015261537.1:0-437 GCF_001447785.1 Gekko japonicus
ACCCCGCATTGATTAAGAAGAGCCTTGTGAGTAACAGGGACCCTGCGAGCCACGAGTTCACATGTGCAACATCAACATCAAGTGTAAACAGAAGGTTGGCCACAGTCGCCACGAGGGTGGCCCGTGCTCAGCTTATTGCTATCGTATCGCGTCCAAGAAATGCACTTCCGGGTACAACGTGTTGAGGAGGATCGCCAGCAGGTCGGCCCCGTGGTGAAGGCAATGCTGAGGGTCCTTGATGAAGCAGGACGCCTGGGAGATCTGCTCCTGGTACGCCGCATACTGTTTGTTGGAAGCCAGGGAGTCGAGAGTCTGCAGCATCTGCTTGGACAAGCAGTCAAAATAATCAATGCTTTCGTTAACAAGGTGCGTCGCTCACTAATAACTGGGCAGATGTCATCACCAACAAGGAAAGGGGAGCGGGAGATGGGGGAATA
>NW_015261538.1:0-437 GCF_001447785.1 Gekko japonicus
CCTCTGGCCGTCCTCTTTGCAGCGCGCGCGCCAAAGGACGAAACCCAGGTGCGTCGCCGTCGCATCTGATCGCAGAATGCGACGGCGAAAATAGCCACGTGTTTCCCAGCACGTGTGGCCGGGGCCTGAATATTTTAAATTGAACAAACAGTTTTTCCCAGACTCCCCCCTTTTTTTTGCATCCTTTGAGCTTGAGTCCCAGGACAAACAACCCCCCCGACCCCTTCTCTGATCGGCCCCAACAACAAAATAGCACGAGCCCTTGAGTCTGCTTGTCTTCTCCACTACGAACGGCACGGAATTGCAAACTCACCTCCATGAGGCTGGTGTGGACTCCGATGAGGTAGGGCATAGGAGCGCTGCAGAGGAAAGACAGGTGGTGAGCTGGGAGCGGGTTCAGGTTCAGCGCCCTGGGGCAAGACGTTGCCAAGGGGTGC
>NW_015261539.1:0-437 GCF_001447785.1 Gekko japonicus
CAGCAGCAGCACCAGACAAGCAGCCCATGCTGATGTAGTCATTATCCAAAAGCCAGCCATCACTTCTTTAGGAATACTTATCCTTCCAGAGTTAATGTGATCAGATCAGATTTTTATTACTTTCTTCTGATTTTGGAAGATTATATTAAAGCTGTTGACAAAATGCTGGTGTTCACAATAAAAGGAGATTTCACTAGGGCCTGAAAGACTCACAGCAAGAAGAATGCTACCAAATCTTTCTTCGCTAATGTTCCCTAAAGAGAATACACTGTGATCCAAAAGGTCTCTAGTTCAAAATCTTGCCTCTGTCATGAACTCAGCAGACCCCCTCAGGCAAGCCTCTGCCCACCATCTGCAATATGAGCGTGATAATAATAATATTGGCCTACCTTGCAGGAATATTGTAAGTATAATGTATGTGAAGTGCTTTGAACACT
>NW_015261540.1:0-437 GCF_001447785.1 Gekko japonicus
AGAAAATTAAGTGTTGGTGTGAAATTGTGACATTTATTTTCTATGACCATCTGATCCACTTTAATGGCTCTACTTTTGATACACCTACACTGATATCCTTTTAAATAATTCATCCAGTTGCTATGAGCAGATTAAAGAGGTTTATCACCTGCATTCAAGTAGGGAGAGATAATAAAGCAGCAGAACAACAAATAGCATCTCTGAGAAAAGCTTAGCTATATAGTCTTCAATTAACAGATATGCTGTACTATTATTATAGCGATCATTATTAGTATAATCTTCTTCCCTCCTTCAGAGAGAGTTGTTTTTACATATTTCTGTTACATTCTGGAACAAAGGTTTATGTCAAACACATTTCCTGTAATCTTCTAAGTGATACAGCCCCTATTTAGGTGTTTGGATAGAACACAATATCTGGGACAACCTTTTTTTTTTTT
>NW_015261541.1:0-437 GCF_001447785.1 Gekko japonicus
TGGGATAAAATTATTGCTTTTTTCCTGACAAAAACTCTGCTAACAACTGCATGATATGTGAGAATGTCATACAGCTGTTGAAGTCAAAGAGTCTGTGTTGGAAAGGGAAGAAACAAGGAAAATCCATCAATAAAAGCTCTGGCATATGATCATTCAAGATATTGGTGTGGAGAGAAGTTATTTCATAATTTATACTATTGATGCCTGTTTGCCTGAAGATTGGGGACCTGGACTGTTGTTACATACCTTTTAAGATTAAGTAACAACAGTGTGAGAAAGAGACTGGTTTCAGTGAGATTTATGGTAGCTCCTTATGTCAGAGGGATTGCCTTCCTATTACAAGGTAGTCAGAAACCATGATAGTAGGGAACCCTGTGTTTGCTATGGCCACATTTGTGAAACCTTTTTAAAGTGTGTTCTAAAGAAGCATGTACAAG
>NW_015261542.1:0-437 GCF_001447785.1 Gekko japonicus
TGCCTTTTTGCTCAAAAGAACAGGGATAAAAGAGGGCTGGTTTGACCTTGGAAGGCTGATAGGCAGGGGAGGAAGGATGCCAAACGCTAAGAGGAAAGGTATTGATTAGACCTGAATGGGATGAAGAATGGCAGCCAGTTGTAAGGGGTTATTAATAGGAGTGGGGAAGAGTTGAGCAATACAGGGGTTTGGCAAGAGGAGAAGAGGCGGCTGCAGTCAAGTAGGCCAGTGGGAGGGAGACTCCTCTGACATCCTGGTTTTGCTTTTCGCAGTCTTCAATCAGGGCGGGATCCAGAATCTGGAAGGCTCGGGGCAAAATCTGGCAAAAGGTGGACCCTTAACGAATTAAGCCTGTAAGTAAATAAGCAAAGAGGGATATAAGGTCCTGCAAAGATCTGACAGATTCATGAAGGAGCGGCCCATCAGTATTAGCCACA
>NW_015261543.1:0-437 GCF_001447785.1 Gekko japonicus
CACTCAACCACTATACCAAACTGGGTGTTTTTTGTTGCTCTGTTCTGCAGTATTTGGCTATGATGAGGATGTGATCCACCTGCTGCCAAAACACCCAGAAGCAATGAGAATAATTTGATACCAGACCAGCTCTTCCATTTCCTTTCCATATTTATGTGGGGTCACTACAGAAATGGCCGCACTGGGACATACAGAAGAATTTGGTGTTAGCCAAACAGCCACCTGAGCCTTTTGGGCTGTTATGCAAATAGGATATCTTACTATGTAGGAGGTAATAAAACTAAAGAGGCAGTAAAAAAGCATGCAATTCTTCTTATTGTCTGTGGAGCAAAAACTTTTGATATTGTCCATTCTCTAACAGCACCCGCTGCAGTAAATACGAAAACCTATGATGAGCTGGTAGTTCTGTTGAAAACACATATTTGTCCATCTACCTT
>NW_015261544.1:0-437 GCF_001447785.1 Gekko japonicus
AGCGACCTCACATCAGAGTCAGCGTCAGAGTGTGACCCCATAGACAAGACTCCAGTATCTGGATCATAGTAGGCGTCATCGATAGGCTCGCCTTTAACTATCATGGGAGATATCGACTGGTGCCACAACATAGCGGAAGCCTCCTGGGTACACTGGCAGGGATGCCATGGCGGCGGCATCTGCATATCCACAGACGGTGCCGGACTCAAGGACCTGATCATCAGGAGATCCGGAGACGGCGACCGATCTGCGCGGCGAAGTTCCAAAATCGGGGACTTATCGGTACCGAGCACCGGTACCGATGCCAGATGCGCCTGATCGCTCGGTACCGAGCTGTTGTCTCGGCGCCGAGGAGAGCGACCTCTCGACTTCGAGCGTGGCGTCAAATCGTCTCTGTGCCGAGGCGAAGGTGACCGTCTGCGCCGAGTCGGCGGCGA
>NW_015261545.1:0-437 GCF_001447785.1 Gekko japonicus
TTTATACCTTGAAGTTTTCCTGCCAACGAAAGGCTACAGTCTCTCAGCCTTAAGAACAGACAAAATCATGGATGATAGATCTGTCAACGAATAGCTGAAGGCAAAAGCATGGCAGGGGTAAATGGGTGATACTGGTGACGTTACAGATACTGTGCAATAGGATGGTGTGCCATGAATTCCTGTTCCCTGGAGCGTTCATTTTTCCAGTCACATCGTAGTGAAGTCCATTTCCCCACACCCAAACTGTTACCTTAATGAAAAAATGATCGGATTCTTTGCAACAACACAACAAAAACTGCACAATTGATGTTCAAGAACCATAGCACTGAAAAGCCCTAACACCTATTTCATTTTATTGGAGGTCGGGTCATTGAATTTTCTTTTAAAGCAAAATTAAAAGCAATCTATGATTTGGGGTGAGATTTTTTTTTTTTAAA
>NW_015261546.1:0-437 GCF_001447785.1 Gekko japonicus
ACTTAAAAATAACACCCTGTGTGAGAAACAGACCATTTAGCTGTGTAATTCTCTAAGCTTAGAAAGAAAATAAAAAATAACCCTGACCACTGATGGGGCTGAGCAGACTCTTCTCACAACGGATAATTCTCTAGAATGTTTTGCCTCATCATGTATGGGCCAATTACCACAAGTGTTGCAAACAACTTCCTCAAGTAGCTGCAAAACAAACTGAGGAGACAGAAGAATGAGGCATGATTAACATGAGGTATAGTAAGTTCATTGTTGGCTCCAGGCTGAGTTCAACTCTTGGGAGAGCGAGGCTTGTTTCTATACATACCAAATTGCAGTTTAACCCACGTTTACCACAGCTGTGAAAGAGTGCTGAAAACACGTAGTAGAAAGAATACCACAATCTCCGATGGAGGCTGGGGTAGGACAGGTAACAGGGAGAGGAA
>NW_015261547.1:0-437 GCF_001447785.1 Gekko japonicus
AAGGGTATTGACCTTCTTCTCTTGAAAATGAGTGTAATCCCACATATCCATACGTGCATGCCTCTTAAACTTCAGGGGTGCTAATATTATTCTCTTGCCCGGTAATACCAAACAAAAAGCAAAGCAGGACTATGGGTAAACACTGGAAGGCAGGCATGGGGAACTGAACCTGCTGCCACAGTTGGAAGTACAGATTGCTGTGAAGGAACTGGCGGCCTGAACACTAGATTCACCTCCCCCAATTGGCTGGACTGGGATCTCAGAGACCCAGATTCAAATCCTGCTTCTGCCAGGAAGTGTGTTGGTCGCCCTGGACCAATGCATTCCCTCTCTCAGCCTACCCTAGTTTCCCAGGATTGCTGGGGGAAAATATGGGGAAGGGCGAAACCATTTCTGCTGCCCTGTGTTTCTTAGGGAAGGGCTGTGGCTCAGTGGTA
>NW_015261548.1:0-437 GCF_001447785.1 Gekko japonicus
TACATTACAAACTATTTGAACAAACAGGAGCAAATTGGCATCACCCCATGAAATCCTACTACTGGAGATTTATGATACTGTAAAATTTAAACCTCGGTTGTCTTTGGGTGTCCTCTTTGGGTAGGCATAGTTTTAGTTTTAATATCTACAACAGACTTTTTTTTAAAGATGGGCTGAAAATAAAATCAAAATATCTATGCTGCTGAACATCTCCCTTAAGATTGATTTTGCAGTCATTCTTGTTGACTTTTTTCCCCACTGCAGACTTTTCTTCCAGTGAAATGGATGGCACCTGAGAGTATTTTTGACAACCTGTATACAACACTGAGTGATGTCTGGTCGTATGGCATTCTGCTGTGGGAAATATTTTCCCTTGGTAAGGCACCCTGATTATCTATAAGAAATCAATTAGTAACTGGCAATCTGCAAGTGTGCTC
>NW_015261549.1:0-437 GCF_001447785.1 Gekko japonicus
ATGAAAATCCTCCTTGCTTCTTTCTGGTGTGTCACTGTGATCTGTCCCGCTTTCCTCCCTGTCCTTGGGGTAACGGAGAGCGATCTTGGTGTGGGGGGCGGGCGGGCGGAGGGGGCGCTGGGCAAGTCGCAGGGGAAGCTTCCTTGGCCGCTCTCTCAGTGGCCGCCTCTGCCGGTCGAGGTGCTCCCTGTGTGGTCTGCTGACGACTGAATAGGAAGGGCAGCTGGGGAGATTTGGTACCCAAAGCTAGTCTGTGTCGGGGAGGCCTCCTCCTGCTCCTTCTGCTCCTCCAGCCTGCAGCTTTCTCTTGCAGCTGGATTTGAGGCCAGGAGCCGCCTGAGAGGACCAGCAGGGTTTTGGGGGCTTTCAAGAGTCTCAGTTCCCCGCGTCAGAGGCCTGACAAACAGCGTTCCCTCTAAGCCGAGCCAGTGTGAGCC
>NW_015261550.1:0-437 GCF_001447785.1 Gekko japonicus
GGTTTAAGAAAGCCTTGTGAAATAACATCTATAAATCTCGTAAGACGCGATTGTCTCCATGTCTCAAAAGTGTGTGGGCCTTGAGCCGGTTGAAACCATTTTTGTCCAGTAAAATTTGTGAGCGGTGAAAGAAATGGTGCTAAGCGGTGACAAAATCTATTCCAGGTTGTTAAAGTGGGCTTAATAAATATGTTTGAAGGAATAACGTGTTTCTTCGTCGTCTTATAATTCCATAGAAGCTCATGGAAAGATTGATTAAAGAATAATTGTTCTTCAATTATTTTCCAATCTGCCGTATATGATGACCTATATTGTTTAACCAAGTTGGCCAGAATGATGGAGTCTTGATATAGTTGTATGTTAGGAATGGATAACCCTCCATTACTAAAAGGTAAAGTTGCAGTAACGAGGTTTGTTCTTGGTTTTTTAAAATTCCA
>NW_015261551.1:0-437 GCF_001447785.1 Gekko japonicus
TCTTATGAATCTGAGATACTCTGTATGAGGACAGGAGAACTGCTGTGAGGAGCTCTAGTGGAGCCTGAAATCATTAGTAGCATACATTTCTTGTGGGCATTTAGTAATTCCTCTCTTGTGTTTCATAGTGTAATTGAAAACATTTTTGAGGTAGAAAAGCACAGAGCTGTATTTTTAGTTCATTTAATCTTTTGATTTTGAAAGCATTCATCAGTTGAGAGAGAATGTGTTCCAAGAGCACCAGTCCCTCAAGGAAAAAGAGCTTCAGACGGGACCAAAAGCTTCCCATGGCTATGGTGGGAAGTTTGGTGTGGAACAAGACCGAATGGACAAGGTAAGTGAGAAGACTCTATGGCTGATCCAGCCTTGTTTGCATTGTCTGCAAGTGTCTTTTGCTATTGCATGTTCTCTTGAAGGGCCATTGTTAAAGAAAGATA
>NW_015261552.1:0-437 GCF_001447785.1 Gekko japonicus
GGCTTCTCTTATGTTCTTATGTTGAAAGAAAGGCAGGATATCGGTGGAACAAATGGATAAATGTTTGGGTCACTCACCGCCCAAAGCCAAGTATGTCATTGTGTCTTCCTCTGAGTCAGTATCTGGAACATGATGACGGGCCCTCATTCCACGTTGGTCTCAATGACCTCATCATGCAGTCTAATGACATCATCACAAAGCGAAATGGGGATTGGGTATGCATGACTTTGATATCATCTTGTTAATTACACAATCCCTGGGACAACGGGGGTGGGTGGGGGTGGCAGAATAAATTTGAAGCAGCAACTGCCAGGGAGAGAGAGAAATCATGCCAACGAGGTGGAAGATTTAGAGATAAATTTCTACCCCACCAGAATGGTAAATTGGTGATTATTCAGCACAGCCTCAGAAAACGGCCAGAACTGAGCTCCGGTCCC
>NW_015261553.1:0-437 GCF_001447785.1 Gekko japonicus
GGGGGGGGGTCCCCAAAGTCAGTGAAAACACCAGACTATCCAGGTCAACCAGCAACCTTACCAAGCCCAAATAGAGTAAAACACACTGTTTGGACTTGGAGGTAGCGAGCCCATGGGTGAAGTAGCAGCCATTTCTGTTGCATGTTCAGGCTGGGTACTCCTATTGCAACCAGCATACTTTGCTCTGTTTGGGCTTGGAGGCAGCGGCAGAGACAAGTGCTTAGGCTGGGTGCTCCTCCCAGCACAAACAGCATGTTTCTCACTGTTAGCAGTTGGAGGCGGCAGCACTGAGCCCAAGTGTGAAGCAGCAGTCACTGCTGCTTTGTGCTTGGACTCAGTGTGTCTAAAGTTTTTTTCAAACTATCTGGCATCCTTAGGGGCAGTGAGTGCTGTGACTCAGCAGACACATGATTGACAGAGACCTCACCCAACCATTC
>NW_015261554.1:0-437 GCF_001447785.1 Gekko japonicus
TTAAATTATCTAATCCATCTTGAGTCTCAGTGAGTCAAGGTAAATGACAAATAATTCTGAGCAAAAGTAGAAAATGGGAAGAAATACTTGTCTGAGCAACAGGAATGTAATCCTTGCAATATTTCAGTGTGGTGAGATGTACTATTCCTGTTCATAGGTGCCATTTGTACAACTTTGAAAGCCACAGATGGCATGCCATTTTTAAAAAGCCACCAACCTAGTTGAGTTTCCCAAATGGGCTACAGGAGTCTCAGGGCCTGGCTGATCAGACAGTTCCCCTTTGCTGGGCTCTTGGGGCACAGTATCTTGCAGAGATTCAGGGATTACCATGAATAAGGGGCAGCTTCAGTATCAAGTGGAGTAAAGAAAACTCTGGAGGGGTTCCTCTGCTATAGCCAGAACCTAGACAGCAAATTCCTCTAGTCGCCAAAGATCCT
>NW_015261555.1:0-437 GCF_001447785.1 Gekko japonicus
TGTGACCGGGACATTCAAGTACCTTTACAAGAGTTTTGCAGCACTGTGATATTGCAATATATGCACTGCTTTCAGGCAGTGGTTGCAGCAATAATTTTAAGGATATTTGAGGAGCTGAACCAAACAGAAAAACTGCAATAATTATTATATTTCATTACATCACTTTCAATTTTGTCTTGGATTTATTCATGGAACTAAAAAGTTCCTAGTTAAGTGTCTAAGGTGCTCAGAGTATATCCGAGTTTTCCTATTGTAATAAAAAAGGTAGGAGTTAGAGAAGAAGAAAATGGTGGGAAAGTTTTGTAGGACAAAAAGAGCAACAAAGTGTATTCTGAGTCAAGTAGTATGTTGTGACCAGGGGAGGGCAAGATTTGGACTTCAGATGCTTGGAATTTCTTCCCGACCACCATTCTTAGGCCATATCTGGATTATTGGTT
>NW_015261556.1:0-437 GCF_001447785.1 Gekko japonicus
AGTTGGGATATAAATAAAGTAAATGAAATAAATAAAATACACACAAATTCATAATGCAATCACATGTATGATTACATCAAGATTGTTTTTTGCCTTGTATTATCAATACACATGTCTGCATTAGCCACACAGAAGCATAACACACAAAGGAACCAATAGCTGCAGCAAACCATTCATTCTCCAGAACCAAAATTAGTTTTGGAACTGCTTCTAATTAAATCAGGAATTAAGGAGAAGCAAACACAGTACAACGAAATTCTGGAACAATGCAGGAACAGAACAGGCAAAATTCGTACTCTTTCATACTTCAATTGTTCGTAGCTGTTGGCAAATCTGAAAGCAAAGTCATAGGGCCTCATGTTCTCTCCACACCCACAGCAAGGAACTGCTGTCAGGCATGAACTAAAAGTAGTTGAAAGGAAGCAAACAACCGTGAT
>NW_015261557.1:0-437 GCF_001447785.1 Gekko japonicus
TGCAAGCATGCATTTAGGCAAGTTAATAGCTCTGGAGCTTTGTTTGGTTTAATAAGAAAGATTTTGGATGCTTGGATAGATCAATTGACCAGTCTTATATTCTATAATTGTTAATTGACTGTCACCTGACTGCCATCAAACATTCCATGGAAACAAGAATGCCTTTATGTAAGTGACGTGCATCCTTTCAAAACTGGATCATGGAGTCATATGATAGTAAAGGCAGGAGTGAGGGCCTATTGTTCCCATAGATGCAGACACCCCTTGCCCTGCTGCTCTTGCCAGAGGGCTTCCTCCCGCTCCCCGATAAGCTACGTGGCTTCACGTCTGCTGGACGTAAGCTATCACTGCTGGAATTTCTGAACAGGGGCATAGAGTGAAAGCATGAAACACACACATGCACAGCAGTCACCTGAGTCAGATTGAGGTGACGAGAG
>NW_015261558.1:0-437 GCF_001447785.1 Gekko japonicus
CTTATGAATGGAATTACATTCTCCCCTTTGACAGCATAAATAGATTTTGGGAACAATTTGCAAATATATCCCTGCAATGCAGACGGAGGGTCTCTTATCTTGATCCACACCAAACGAAAAGACCAAACACATGCCGTCTTCTTCGTTTGACATGACATGCAGCTTTAGAGTACAACAAAATAGCAAATGGCCTTCTCAGTTGGGAGACACACCATTACAAAGTCAGCTGTTTTTAGTTGGCCTTTGATTAATGAACAAATGATAGTCTGGAGGCTGACCTTTGCATAGGTGGAATGGAATGCGCCGCAAATTTATTTCCTTAGGACTTGTCCACAATTTTGTCAATGTTCCTAAATGGATTTATAGACAACGCTACCGTTTTGCTCAGGAAGATCGATCGCATGAATCAGGTATAGGTATATACAAGTGGTGACCTA
>NW_015261559.1:0-437 GCF_001447785.1 Gekko japonicus
TTTTTAAAAATTGTAGCAGTTCTCTGCATGACCTTCATACTATACATTTTGGATGGACAAGAGTGATAAAATCCATGGGGATTTAATATTGAGCATATGGGGGAGTTGATTTTTCAGACAGACTTCTAAAAACCAGCCATCTTGGCACTTCCTTCTATCCATGTCTCTCTACAAGTAGTAGAGATCTTCTTGAATTGGCTGGTGACAAAAGGAAACACCAGCACATTCATCCTTCTACTGGCAAAGCCTGAGCAAGAAATTTAAAGAAAAGAATAGTTTGAAGGGATACGGGGATATCCCGACAAGAGGAAGTGGTAAGAAGTTGCTAGTAATGAACAGAACTTTGGATTACCTGGTGACACCCCACTCCTGGCATTAATCCTGCATACTCGCCTATCCCATGTCATGCTGGAGCTGGTGTGGGTAAGTAACCAACA
>NW_015261560.1:0-437 GCF_001447785.1 Gekko japonicus
GCGTTGAGTTGTAAAATGCATTTTTATATCACTAGGGTTTATAGGAGGACACCGACTAATCTGTATGATTACTGTATTACTTTTTACATGTTTTTTTTGTAAATTATGTCTTTAAACTTCTGACAAAAATTGTTTACAGTTAAAAATATACAACTGGCAAACGGATGCTGTTGCTGGTGCCCACGCTTGACACCAGTGAACTGCATCACCAGCTGATGCTATTCACAACAACCTTGAGGGGCAGGTTAGGTTGTGGGCGATGTGCTCAGGACCATCCAGTGAGCTTCACAGATGCTCACACCCATGTTCAATACATGAGCCATTGAACAACCATTGCATTCCCTGGACAAAAGCCTGATCATGACTGATATGATAGTATTGAAACGATAATACTGGTATTGTAATATAGATGGATTCACTGTTTACCAGTTAACAAA
>NW_015261561.1:0-437 GCF_001447785.1 Gekko japonicus
AGTCTGCCGCTCTTAACCGTCACACCAAATATGCCACTGGCATACCTCTCTGTGGAAAGACTACAAAGAAGATGCATACAATTCGGATCAGGAAGCCTACACCCCTCCCCCACCTGCGCTTTATTCTTTTTTTGCTCACAGGTAACAGACAGACTCCTCTGTCCCATGCATGGAAATGTGAGTACATACAAATGGATGCCAACCATCCAACCTGTCACTGGTGATTAGGTTTTATTTATGTTAATATATTTGTCAGCCCTCTCGCCCATGGCTGGTAGCATAAGGAATTGTGTAAAAATGTAATTGCTGATTTCCTGGCTTTTTGTTGCCTGTTTGCATAACTGCAGCAATGGCTAGCAATGTTCCCAGCAAATAACAGAATCATTGCCAGCCTCAGCAATAGTCATAGCCATTGGCAAAGCACTGTGGAAATTCAT
>NW_015261562.1:0-437 GCF_001447785.1 Gekko japonicus
GGGGAGGTATCTCTGGCGAGGAGGTCCAGCCTCTTCTCTGTTTTGGGGCGCTTAATCAGGGAGCCGGTGTGTCGCCACAAAACTTCACCCCTCTGTTTCCGGGCAGGTTGTTTCGACTGATTTCATTGGTGACCATCGTTCCTCTATCTTTGATGCTGGAGCTGGGATCTCCCTCAATGATAACTTTGTGAAGCTCATCTCCTGGTAAGGACTTGGGGGTGGGGTGGGAGTGGGCAGGCTCCACCTCATGCATCCTGAATCCAAGCTCTTCCACACCGCAACAAGTGTGCAGTGTGTGCCTGAGGCATCAAGTGGCCATCAGGGACGCGGCTAAATGCGAGGGGACATTTGTATTGTTCAAGGCCAGGATTTCCATTCTGCCTATCCAGATCCCAAAGGGGTTGGAAAAGGCCCGTAGCCAGGATTTTTTCAGTTGG
>NW_015261563.1:0-437 GCF_001447785.1 Gekko japonicus
TTTTTTGCTTTACTTCATTTCTGTCCCCTGTGCACTGCATGAGTGCCCTCTCCTTCCCCATTGGTAGGACCAGCTAGCCCAGCACAGCACAGCCCAGTTGGGCCCAAACCCTTCCCACTGCCTGGGGTTGGCGGGAGTGTTCCCTGCAGAAATGAAGAACCCAGAGTGTTTCCTTACTTACACAATCCCGGAGTCGGACCCACTAAGGATATGGAAGCCCTCGTACTCTGTATCGTTCCCTTTGGAGTCGTCCTTGAGCCAGATGTGACCCGACGTTTCACTAGGAAAAGAAAAGCAGGGGGTTGACGGAGGCGCCGTTCGAAAGGTTCCCTCTTTGAAACGCTCTCCTTTCAAGCCAGGCCGCGCTTGACTTAGCAGGCTCAGTGGCATAGGACCTGCGTGGTGTGCGGAAAGTCCCAGGTTCAAACCCCAGCATC
>NW_015261564.1:0-437 GCF_001447785.1 Gekko japonicus
TGGAGCACCTAGGGGCATATACACTTGCATTTTCAATAATTCAGTCCTTCAGCTCTCATCTCCCCCAACTTCCAGACTTTCCCAGGATGAATGCAACTAGGCTGGAGTACCTCCCCTAGGAAGAGGCAGATGCCACAGTAGTCGCCCTGCCCGTCTTCTCCGATAGGCACAAAGGTGGAAAGGGCAACCCCCTGTTGAAGAAAGCTACAATGCCCAGGGAAGCTGCAAGATGCTGAGCCTCACAGGTCAAGGGCTGTGCGTCTCGGTCCTTCTGGTGACCACTGCCTCTATTGCTGGCAGAAAGCAACCTTTGCCCCACCCAAACAATTTAGATATAAAAAGAATAACAATTATTTCAGTTTGTAGCTATACAGACAATGGAAACGTATGAGCACTGCACTGTGTGTGGGCGTGGGCAATTTAAAAACGCAGGAACA
>NW_015261565.1:0-437 GCF_001447785.1 Gekko japonicus
GGGCCATGGCAATTCAGCTACAGAGCTTTGCACAATGAGAATGCATCTGCAAGGCCCTCAAGCTCATGAGCTCCTTCCTCCCCTTATAGGCCATGAGCTACTTAGTTTGTTCTTGGTTTTTGGCAGATCACAGGTTTTCACTATGTCCAACTAAAAAACTGATTTGTGCTCACCCTGTAAACCAGGACTACAAACTACAGTTTGTTCCTCATTTGCAAGACATGTACCATATTTTGCCAGTTTGAATGTACAGGTTGAAAACTGGATGTAAAAGGTTGACAGTTTGCTGAAAACCAGGAAGTAACTAATTAGCTTGGAGTGTGCAAGGAAAACAAGAAGTGGGAAAGAAGCAGTATGCAAGCCCAGGGCTCCCATTGGTTCACTTGTAGCACTAAGCATGGTTTGGCAGTACGTCTGAACTATGAAACCTTATGGTC
>NW_015261566.1:0-437 GCF_001447785.1 Gekko japonicus
TTAGCTTCTGAGATCTGGTGAGATTGGCCAGACTGGGCTATCCAGAAGCCAGGCTTGTCATTCTTTTTGTCTGTTAAAAAAACATCTTCACTGTTTTGCTCGCTAATTTAACAAGCCACCCTCTGTATATGCAACTACGATCTGTGATTCCATTTCAATGTTGGACGGAGTGTGTCTTGTACACGAAAGCTCACACCTTGAATAAAACTTAGTTGGTCTTAAAGGTGCCACCAGACTCAAATTTTGTTCTTGGGCACTCTTCTATGACCAACTCCGTATTCCGGCTCATGGATAGAAATGGAGAGGTCAACTGTGCCCAAGGCCACTGACACATCTAATCATGTCAATTACGACACTTCGCTCTCCAGCTTTAAATGAAGATCATCCACCAATGCAACGAAAGCCATGTGAATTGTGTCCAGATCACGGGAGGTGGT
>NW_015261567.1:0-437 GCF_001447785.1 Gekko japonicus
AACCTCAGAAGAGCCCTGCTGGATCAGAATCAGTCTATCTAGTCCATCATAATGTCTCACAAATTGTGGCCGACCGGTTCCTCTGTGTCCTAGATTGTTTGGAAGACTTAAGCATCGGAAGCCCAGCCGTGAGAAATCTGGCCTGGATTTGATCTTCCAGTGCCTCCTGTTCCACGGTGCAAAGGTGCAGCTTTAACGATTTTGTGAGTGACAGGCACAGCTATCATCACACCGTGGTTCCAAAGGAATACAGAAAAAGGGCAGGACAGGGGACTGACTGAGCGCAGCAGAATCCAGCTCCTTAGGCAATCTCGGCTTTCTTGGAGGAAAAGAAGACGCGAGTTTCTAAACCTGCCAAGGTATATTTGGAAACATGCCGGTAACGCCTTCTGATCTTTCAGATGCTGAAGAATCTAGCCAGTTGCTACATGCTCACG
>NW_015261568.1:0-437 GCF_001447785.1 Gekko japonicus
ATGACCCCTGCTTCAACCTGAAGATAGGAGACTTGGAGAGATGAGGCCTAGAACCATTAAATCCACGCTCTTCATAGCTAGTGCAATTGGCCAAGTAGAGGCTAACAAATTGGGTGATGCTGCAGTGTTAAAAGAGGTTGTAGTCAAAAATGCCCCCCAGTGGATTATGTAACACAGTTCTAAATAATTATAGGTCAGTATCCAATCTCTCTTTTGGGTGGAGGGTCTTGGTCAAGCAAATCCAGGCATTTGTAGATGCAATCAAATACCTAGATCCTTTTCAATCTGGATCCAGACCCATTAATGGTACAGACACTGCCTTGGTTGTTTTGTCAGATTATCTATGCCAGTTGACAGTCAGGGACAGTGCATCCTTGTTGATCATCCTGGACCTCTCAGGGGCTGTTCATACAATCCACCATGGTGTCCTTCTGGTT
>NW_015261569.1:0-437 GCF_001447785.1 Gekko japonicus
CATGGCTTCTCTTATGTTCTTATGACTTTGAGCCATTCTTTCATCAACAATGATTTCATCACACAGGCATACAAAAATCTGAAGCCGATCAGGAGGCAACTAAAGCCTTTGTCCCAGCTCCCTTTTGATGCCACAAACGACCTTTCAGCCTCTTTCTCTTCTTGACTGTCGCCAAAGACTTTTTAGAAGAGGGCTTAATTGTATCTGAAAAAGAATCAAGTGCACAAATTATATATCTTGCAAGATCAATGCATTCACTGAAGCAGAGAGAGTGCAACTGTTGAATGTAGGATGACTCTTTGGTTTGGCTTGAGGGAGAGCCCTAGCACTAAACATGTGCAGGGATAAAAATGCAAAGAATGAGGCTCACAAAGGGAATAGTTTCCATTGAAGCCTAATAATCATCAGTCTCCCAGTGATCCCAGTAAATGTTGGGT
>NW_015261570.1:0-437 GCF_001447785.1 Gekko japonicus
TCTTAACCACTTGAGCCACGGCAGCTCTTACGTCACTTAAAATTGCTAGAAGCGGGAGCGCCACTCACAGTTATTGTAAACCTGGGCACATTAGTTTCTTATGCTTTGGGAGAACACATGGCAGAACTTCTCTGGGGCGGGGGGAAGTCACTGGTGAAGAAGTCTACATAAGCAATGCCCAGCCAGATCAGCCCAACTGTCTATCTACACTAGTCCAGCATCAACCAGCAGACTTGTAAGAGGTGCCCTCCAGCCAATTCTGCTGACCCCGATCAATTCATATTCGGCGATGAATTTGTGGAGATTTCATTCAGTCATCATGTCTAAGAGCCACTGGTGGACCTCTCCTCCAGCAGGAACAGATCTAATCAATGCCCCCTTTAAGCTGTGGAGAACTACCAGAATAACAACTGCTGTTCAGGCTACAGAGATTTGAT
>NW_015261571.1:0-437 GCF_001447785.1 Gekko japonicus
ACTCAGCTTAGAGGGAACAGTGGTTCTAGCCTCTGTCTTTAACTGCCCACTTGGAACCCCCCAGAGTTCCTTCAGCCTACTGACTGCTGGATCCACAACTCCGGATCATTGTGAAACAT
The DNA here is from genome assembly GCF_001447785.1 of Gekko japonicus. Lineage (NCBI taxonomy): Eukaryota > Metazoa > Chordata > Lepidosauria > Squamata > Gekkonidae > Gekko > Gekko japonicus. The sequence goes on from NW_015261571.1 coordinate 120, forward strand.
GCTGTCCCTGAAATAAAACTGCCAGATTTCCCACACTGGGCATCTAACCCCTACAAGAAAGATGTTCTGGAACGAATGGTACAGAGAAGGATGCGTAATTTGGCATGGGTGTGTGGCTCTGCTTTTTGGCCCTTTGCCTGAACCGGCCTTTGATTCTTTTATTTATTGCATTTGTTGATTGATATCTATTGCATCACCTCTATTGACTGATATTTATTGCGTAACCTCTAGCCCTCGCGGTTTGATGGGTTTTGCATTTTCAGCCAAGCCTTTGTGTAGCCGTTTGGGCCCTGACCAGACTGTATTGATCACTGAGGG
>NW_015261572.1:0-437 GCF_001447785.1 Gekko japonicus
TAGACCAACATGGCTACCCACCGGAAATTGTTCACCCAGTTAAAAGTTTCCTCTGAAGCGGCCATAGTGCTTTCACGGCTATTTTTGCTGCTGAAGAGGCAAGCCTTTCAAAATGCAAACGGCAAATGGCCTCTTCAGCAGTGGGAGTGAACACAGGGTCCTTAAAGCACCCTGTGAGATTAGGGCACCTTGACTAGAAACAAAACATAAACAGGAAGTTTACCTCAATGACAGTCCACTGTTCTACGACTATTGTATCATTTCCTTTCCTGTTGGAACCTGGGACTCCCGAGCCTTCCTCTTCATATATAAACAAGCCTTCTAACGATTTGGACAGGTGATCAACTGGGCATAGTGGAAGAAAATAAAACAAATGGCAGAAACATTAAACATTTAGCAACTGCAAACTTCTGAGTTCAAATTAAGATTCCCCCCCC
>NW_015261573.1:0-437 GCF_001447785.1 Gekko japonicus
GAGAGGTTGTTAGTCAGCTAGTTAAAATGACTCACCATCAAAAGTAAGGAAATATTTTCTGAGGCTTGTTTCTGATTAGCATCCATTTTGTGTCATTTTGGGTCAGACAGTGTCTTATATTTATGATTTCTGAGGTGATAGTTGTATGAAGGGTGTTCTTTTCTCTCTGTGAGTCCTAAACTACCCCTCTGTGGGAATAGGGGTCTGACTGCTAGCAAAAGGGGCTTTCATCTAAAGACCTGTATTTGAATTTCCCACATCTGTAAAGTGAATGGAGACAGCTGTTTTGGAATATAGTGTTGGTAAAGAGCAGCAGATTTTAGAAGGAAGGAAACCGGAACCACATGTGTGAGAAATGTAAAGTGCAAAAAGACAAAACCTTGGGGACTGATATATTCTTAAGATTTTGCATGTTATGCATTTACACTTACATTTTC
>NW_015261574.1:0-437 GCF_001447785.1 Gekko japonicus
CAACTCCTATTCTTTTTATATTTATTAGATACTTTTCGGAGCCTGCCACAGCCAAAGGCCAGTCGTTTCAAGGTGAAGCACTTCAGTGCCCTCTAGTGGCCAAATGGAGCCACTGCACAGCCTGAGCTGGGAAAATTACCCCACGTTTCCTTTTGTCAGGTATGCAAAATACTGTTTTTATGCCCAAGACAGGGAATGAATGCTGACGGATTCCAGATCTTTGCCTGCAGTCCTCTGCATGCATAACAGGGAACAACTCCCAACGGAATCCAAGAAAAAGGTGAGTAGGATCCGGTTACTCTCGAAATCCAGTCATGATGTGATGGTTCTAGCATTTCAACCCACTGGTGTCACTCATGCAGCTACTAATTTCTCTGCAAATCTGTGATACAGACGCCAGCATTCTCTGTCACTGACCCAACATCACAATTTAGCTT
>NW_015261575.1:0-437 GCF_001447785.1 Gekko japonicus
TTTATCTATAACAGCAAAGCAGGCACAGTTCTGCACCAAGGTCATCCCAGGACTTAACAAGAGTTACGATCACCGCTACAAAACAGCTGTTCACACATTCATCCACTCGTACCCCTCCCTGAGGAATTCCCTCCCTCCGCAGGCCCCACATCCCCCAATTCATGGCAAACTAGGGACATAGTTTGACATAAGGATCAGGTGACACAAGAAACCAATAGGGTTCCACCAGCTCCTATAAAACTGCTGGCTCTGGCTTGGGTCGGTCATCTGAATAACTTTCTCCAGTACTGACTAAGCCGTTCTTCTGTTTTGACCCTGAAACCCTTCCACTTGATTCTAACCCAAGTTAAGGGCTGCGCAAAGAACGGGTGAGGGGCATTATTCCCCAGGCGGACACAAAGTTTTAGACAGTTAGAACGGAGGATGGGGATTCTGTT
>NW_015261576.1:0-437 GCF_001447785.1 Gekko japonicus
GTGGCTGCCAACTGGCTGGAGTTGAAGTGGTGGGACCATAGGGGTGTTGTCTGTGCGAGGGTGATAAATCACTTCCAGGAAAACCCAAACGTAATGTACCTCTCTAGGAATTGCCAAAAAGTCTGTAGCTTCTCCCTAGAAGTGATGTAACACTGTTGTGTTGGTGGTAATTATTTTTCTCTTGCCAACCACTGGAGGGCAATGGGAGCGTGGGGTGAGAGACGTCCTGCCTTCACAGTGTATCTGGCAACCCTAATTCTTTTGAGCTTCACAGTCTATCTGTGAGCTTCACAATCTACCTGTAAAGATGGTCATGACCTCCTTTTGAATCATTACCCTCGATATGAGAAACTCTGAACTATTCTAATGTCCTCTATTTGGGGGATGGCAACTCTCTTTGCTAACACATATCGTCTGAGGAGTACTTTGGTTCTGCT
>NW_015261577.1:0-437 GCF_001447785.1 Gekko japonicus
ACTTACAACTGTTGCAGAATCCATGTTTTTGTGATGCCTGGTGTGTTTCTTTTAAAATTAACATAATATAGCCATAGCCCCCATTGTGATCCCACAAAGAAGACCTTGATGCACTGCTGATTCTTCGCTCTGGTTTGCTGAGCTGGGGTGAAATGAGCCCAGTTCTTGCTCTTTCTTTTCCCTTGGAGGGTGTGTCCATATACTGATTATATGCATTATCTTCCAGATAAAGTGTGACCAGTACTGGCCAGGCCGGGGCACAGAGACGTATGGCATGATCCAAGTCACCTTGCTAGATACCATTGAGTTGGCCACATTCTGCGTCCGGACGTTCTCCCTTCACAAGGTGAGAGGGGTTCATCTGTTCCACAAGGCAAGGGTCGGCGACTGAGCCCTGCGATCATAAGTACAATTAGACCCGACATAGGTGCGAGTGC
>NW_015261578.1:0-437 GCF_001447785.1 Gekko japonicus
ACCAAGAAACAACGGGCGCTAGCTTGGGCAGTGGGTGATAGCCTCCCGTGCCCCCTGGCTGTTCCAGTCCCCGTTGGGCCAAGGCGCATGGCCCCCCCACCTGTCTGAGGCCCCGGCAGGCCAAGGTGGTCAGCTGGCCCCCCACGGGGCGCTCGATGCATTGGCGGGCCAAGCCGCCCATCCCACCCATCCTGCCCCCACCTGTTGGAGGCCCCAGTGGGCCAAGCAGTGTGGCATCATCTCTCTCCCGACTGCCAGCTTGAGCCGCCAGCGGGTGAAGGCAGCCGGGCGCGCCCCTCCTCCCACGGCCAGATCAAGCTGCCGGGCAGGTGATGGCGGCCGGCCTCATTCCTCCCTGGCTGTTGGAGGCCCTGGCGGTCCAAGGCGGCCGGGCTCGGGCCTCTCCTGAGTTTGTTAAACCATTCCCGACCAACACG
>NW_015261579.1:0-437 GCF_001447785.1 Gekko japonicus
CTGATTTTAATAGGAGCATGATAAAACCTGCATCTTATATCTTAAAAGTGAATGCATAGTCCCCTGAATTAAAAGAAAAGATGGAAAAGATAAATATTTTGTCAATATGATGCAATCAGTAAATCAATAATAATGTGGAGGATCCAGGTGCGCATTGCACCTACCCTATGGAATGGCATTTCCATGTATGGGGGACGGGTTCCCCTCCCACTGCTAACTCCCACTTTGCTTTCCACACTATTCTTGAGTGTCCTTTCCTTTGACCTTCTGATAGACTTGCTTTGCTTGTTTCTGGTAGCATGTTGCTTCTTATCTTCTGGGCTCATCACTTTTTCTTGGTGGCGTAGAAAGTAGGCAGGTTTCTTATGCTGTCTACCACACCCTCCAAATGTAGCAAATGTTACAAAAACGTTTTTGTTGGAAAATATGCAAATTTG
>NW_015261580.1:0-437 GCF_001447785.1 Gekko japonicus
ACCTCCAGGTGGCACCTGGAGATCTCCTAGGAATTGCTCTCCATGGATCAATTCCCCTGCAGTAAATGGCAGCCTTGGAGTGCGGACTCTGTGGCATTATACTCTGCTGCAGTCCTTTCCCTCCCCAAACCCTGTCTTCCCCAGCCCCCACTTATAACATCCGCAGGTGTTTCCCAACTCAGAGCAGGGAGCCCTTGCCATGGAAGGACGGAGATCAGCTTTTTAACTGAAAACTGTATAAGAAGTGATGGCCTGGAACGGGGAAGGCAATAAAAAAATGGACCAATAAGGGGGGGGGATGGAATAAGGAGAGACGAGGGAGGGATGAATCACTTCTGCTGTTATTATTTGAATTACACGTGCACACCCTCATATTTAAAAAATGCCTTTCTTGAACCCTATATTATTACGGGGGGAATACATGTTCAACACGCAGA
>NW_015261581.1:0-437 GCF_001447785.1 Gekko japonicus
CTCAGCTTAGAGGGAACACTGGAGGCAGCTGTTGCATACGGCGGATGTTGGGTGCCATTGACCGCAGTGGCTCAGATCTGGTTTGTGAGGCACAGACTCCAAAGTGCTGTTGGGCTTGCATGAGAGCACTTTAGACTGTGCCTCTGCAGGGTACAGACTGAAGTGCTCTTGTGCAAGCCCCACAGGAACACACAGGAGTAACAGGCCCTGCACTTTCTGGTGAATTGTGTGCCGTGTTCATTTGTATGTGTGTGTGTAAGTCGTGATATCTGCGTTTTTGTTCCAGGCTCAGAGGCGTCTTAGGATAGCCCTTTGATGGCCAAAGGGGACCGTGGCTCTTGTGTTGCTAGGAATGGTGAACCAGAGTGAATTGTGGCAAACGTAGCCTTTCTCACTTCTGCACCACACGCTTCACCAGGCAAGACTCCCTCTTCTAG
>NW_015261582.1:0-437 GCF_001447785.1 Gekko japonicus
CGCTCCTGCAGGAAATGACCCCTGCACCCCACCAATGTAAAAACTCAGGAGGAGTTTTCCCTGGTCTGGCAATTTCTTCAGAGGCATAAGGAGCTCTACCGGGTTGGGGGGTACTGTGTGAGTTCATTACGGAGGGGAAAGCAAATGCCGTAATGCCTTTCCCCCCCTTTCACCAGGCGAGGACCCCCTGGCTGACGGCTTCATGCAACACGACTTGGATTCGGTGGCGGGAGTGCTGAAGTTGTATTTCCGGGGACTGGAGAAACCCCTATTTCCCAGCGACATTGTCCCAGAGCTGCTGGCCACGGCCCGTAAGTCTGTGTGTTTAGAGCTACGTCTGGTCTTGCCTGGTCATAGATGACCTCTGTTTCATGTGGTGAGTGCACTGCATGGCATTGGGCATTTGGACTTCTCAAAGAATGCCCTCTCAAATCAAC
>NW_015261583.1:0-437 GCF_001447785.1 Gekko japonicus
AAAAAAAAAATCCTAAAGGAACTCCCATTCCCAAATCCATATTTTAAAAGCATGTTCCACTGAATATCAGTCCCTGATCCAGATTTGTGAATATGTGGAGTTATCTTATTTTGTGGGCCAAAGTAGTTGTGCCGGGATTCTCTCTATATCTGTTCACAGATTTCCATTCATGAACAAAGCAGTGGGTGGGGTGAGTATGTAAGTACATATAATGATATACATACCTTTCCCCCACAAATAACTTTTGCAGTAGAGAGGTCTATGAGAGAACGACTGCTCCAGGGTTACCTGGTGACCTTCATAGCATAGTTTGGTCTTCTCATTCTTATTTTAACACTCTAACCTATACATCACATTTGCTCTCATACTTTGTATCCCTTTTGATTTCTTCCAGCCAGGCTGGGCACACTTCAAACAATCGAGTGCACAAAGGAAAA
>NW_015261584.1:0-437 GCF_001447785.1 Gekko japonicus
TGCCCTCTCTCCTTGCAGACAACAAAAGGGAGGGACGCCTGGCCCCCCGTCTCGCCTGGGGAAAGAAGGGCGTCGCGCGTGTCCCCGTCTCACAGCTGGGGGACGGAAAGGGAGAGCGCCGCGTCCACAAGACCCCGCGTGTCGCTTTCCCCGCTGAGCCTTCCGAGGCGCTCCAGGCGGCATCCTGTGGGCAGGTGGGGCCCCGAGGCAACAGGTGCCCGGAAGCCGCCACCGTGTCCCTGAGCGCTCCAGGCCTCCCTCCACGAAGCCCGCGTTCCGGCCACAACGCCCACAGGGGCGGCCTTCATGTTTCACCTGGTGGAAGGACAATGCTCAACAAACGTTAGATATCAGCGGGATGCCGGGAACCGTGTATTAGGGAGCTGATGCTAAGGATTTAAGGGTTTCCAGAATCCTAGAACTCACATTAGCTATTT
>NW_015261585.1:0-437 GCF_001447785.1 Gekko japonicus
TGGACTAGATAGACCAATTGTCTGATACAGCAGGGCTGGTCTTATGTTCACCTCTTCTCCAGAATGTCTCCCTGCCCCAAAAGCAGTTCAAGAAATAGGCAGGAGCCAGGTTTCGCCTCAGATGTAGCTGTCCCTCATTGAACTGCCGTTTTACCCCCATGTCCTCTGGTGAATTTAGCTCCAGTGCTATTATTGAGGTGATGCAACATGTGGCCCAGAGGACTGTGATACAGAAAGCACCACAGGACTCCACCTTTCTTTTCCCTTCAAGTGTATCTAAAGGAATACCTTCTTATATGAAATCTTCATCACCTTCTGAAAAGACCTAGCTCCAGTTGGAGATGTTAGAGTTTCAGAGATTTGCAGAAGACCTTTTTGGTTATGACTCTGCAATTAGGGGTCTTTCTCTCAGAGCAGGGCTTGTACCACCATGGCCA
>NW_015261586.1:0-437 GCF_001447785.1 Gekko japonicus
TATTTAGGAAATTCATATGCTGCCTCTTCAGAGACCTACTCCAAGCAGCTTATCAGTAAGATAATAAAACCATTAAAATTAGCCAATAAAAACAAATACTATTAAAAACAAAATTTAAATTCATTTAGCATTATACAAGAAGGATCTACGGTACAGTGTGCTTGGAGTTTTCTGCTCTTCCAGTTTCTCCACTGATGAAAAAGGAAGGAAGGGCTCCCTTGGACCACCTCAGAGGTTTATGCTAAGGATCATTGTGCCTGCATGGACAACAGACATGTGAGACACAGTGGTAGCATGGAGAAGAACAGGGAAAGACTGAGTGGCAAATTTGGCTAGATCAAACCCATTTTCTGTATGTTATAAGCAGAGGCAGATACAGCAAACAGGAAGGAATTTGGTATGAAAACAAAGCTGGGATACAAAAGGGAAATTTAAAT
>NW_015261587.1:0-437 GCF_001447785.1 Gekko japonicus
CTCAAGCCGTGAACCTTCCAAGTCGAAGGAAGGTGATGGCAGATGAGCTGTATCTCTGTGCGTGCAGCGGAGCAACAATTCAGTGCTCCTCGCAGAACAGTGAGGCTTGGCCATGAAAGGCGATTCGTTACGGACGTTGCTAGAAAATGCCATGCTAGCATCCTTGGCCCTATTTATAATCCAAAGACTCCGTGTCAGCTTTATGGAGAATAAGAAGACTAATATCAAAGTTATGCCATTGCATAAAGTAAACACTTATTCAAACGAGCACCTCGCATTGCTCAGCGGGCAGGTGCCATAAATCACCAGAGAGCCCTGACAGCAAGCTTAGTAACACAGATCCTGATATACATGTCCCCGTCCCCCCACCGCACAAATGCCCTCCGAAAAATAAAATGAGAATATATGGGATAATTAAGAAAAGCAAAAAAAGTATG
>NW_015261588.1:0-437 GCF_001447785.1 Gekko japonicus
CACATTGCAAACTAAGGCTTGGACCTACAGGAAGATCACCACAGATTTACACCAACAAAGCATGATTTTCTTACCTCCCTCCTTCCACTGAAGCCCAAAGTACCTCCTGAAATGCTGCTTCAGAGAAACTGAGGAGGCTTCAGCAAGAGGAGGAGGTGCATTCTCCATACATGGAAAATGCACAAGGGATCCAAAACTAGCATTACACTGGTAAGAGTCAAAGTCATCAAAGCCTGTGCAGCTTGCTAGGTATATGAAACCACTTTAGATATGGTAGCCCTGTTTAAAGGGCAAAAGCTCTGACTTGGATCACCCAGTGTGTCTGGGCACGCACACACATGCATGGAGGGAAAAGGAATCCTTTTACCAATCTTTCTTGACGGACAGGAGTTGTGCCTTTAAGATTCCGATGCCTTCTGATCGCCTGTTTTCAGATG
>NW_015261589.1:0-437 GCF_001447785.1 Gekko japonicus
CTGGGCCTTCCTCTTTCTCCTGGTAAGCCGTCTCCCCCTCCCTGCTGGTTGTCTGGAGGGATTTGCCAACCCTACATATGGGTAACACCAAGATAAATGCCCCAGTTCTCTACCCGGTCAAGATTTTTTTTTGTACATGAATAATTTCACCACCTGACCCATTCTGACAGAAAACTCAAACCTCCCTTTTTTCCTGCCATAATTTGATTTTTTTAAAATCATCTTGACATAGGAGCTGTGCGGGGATTTGTTTTTAAGAAATGGTCCCAGAGGGCTCACAAAACCAGTAATTCTATCCCACTCCAGGTCTGGAAACTACCTTCTACACAGATCCCTTCAGAGGCAGAAAGATTGCCTATGGAAACATTAGGTGAATGTTTACAATGCCATGTTTACAATGAGATAGCAAAATATATTTTTTTTATCCAATCACACTC
>NW_015261590.1:0-437 GCF_001447785.1 Gekko japonicus
TAGCCTGGGCTATCTAGGTCAGGGCTCAAAGCCAACAAAAATTAGCCTTCTCGCTAAGCAAAGCTGATAGAAAGTTTCTCTGACTACTAACTGAACCAGTTATATACATGTCCATATGTCTGATGATAAAGACAGAAAACAGAGAGGACCAAATATTATCAGTCATGGAAATTCCAGTCCTCTCTGGGTCAGTTGAATTGCTTGTCTTGATTGCCAGTCTTGTCTGAACTTAATTTGTCAGCTTTACCACATATACAGCAGGATACTAGGAGAGTACTGAAACACTGAACACGCACCAAATTGAAAGAAGGGACCAAGATGAGAGGTGACCTTTGTCCTAGTGGTGGGCCACTAAACGAACGTTTGTACTAGACTTCAAGAAGGATACTATATTAAAAGTAAAAATATGTTTACTTGCAGGGCTATTTTTGGGCAGG
>NW_015261591.1:0-437 GCF_001447785.1 Gekko japonicus
CCAACCCTGGTTAGTTTCCAGTTTGGTCTGCCAAGGTCATGGCTCAGATGTTTATACACACACACACACAAATACACAAACCCTCCATACAAGGATCAGGGAATGCAAGGTCTGGTCCTGAGGTAATATCTAGGGCTTCCAGGTCTCCCCACTATGGTGGAAAACCATCTGCTTGGCTGCCCCGGTCATTGGCTGCCACTTAGAACAGCAGGGAAAACAGGTATCACTCCTACACTGCAACTCCCCCAGGGAGTCCTGGAGCATCCTGCCAACATGGTGACATCCTTTCTGTGTTCCCACCAGAAGTGATATTGTTGTGTCAGCATAATGCTTATTTCCATGCCCACATCTCCTAAAGCTCCCACCGGTTGCCAACACCCTATCCCATGCATTAGCACTCTAGGGCAGCCATTCCAGGACAGCTGAGTGACACTAGA
>NW_015261592.1:0-437 GCF_001447785.1 Gekko japonicus
CAGAAGCATCCTGTGTATTTTCTTGCAGTCTTTCCATAGGCTTTTATTAACTTGCCTTTAGAGGTTTTCTAGCTTAAGTAAGCTTCAAGAAAACATACTAAGTAAAAAAGAATCAGTGCAAGTGAAAAAAATCAAGCATTTTAACTTTTTAGACAATTTTTCTGAAGGTGACTGGTAGAGGACTGAAGTGACACCCTTTCAGGCAGCAGGTCAGGATCCCATTTTTCAAACATCTGCTATATTATCCCCTGAAAGTGGAAAACTGGCACAGCACATGATGAGGAAGAGCACAGCTCTAGCAGCACCCAAAAGAGATGCTCAGACCAACATTCAAATGAAGAGCATGCACCAAATCAACCTAAATTGATATAATTCCCCAGACATGTTAGGCCTGCAACCTTCCTTTCAGGCAGCAGAGAGCCAGTTTGGTGTAGTGG
>NW_015261593.1:0-437 GCF_001447785.1 Gekko japonicus
TCCCTCCTGATAATATCTGTGTGGACTCCCACCCCAGCCTTACAAAGGGCATTTTACCCTGGATGGTCTTAAGTTCTGCCAAGTCTCCTGAGACTTCAGCCGCCAGTGAATTCTTTGGAAACAGATAAAGATGGCAATTTGTCAGAGCATTACTTGCGATTGCTGCAGGTGGCTCCACCTCCCCTCCCGAGCTCTGCTGAGTTTTCCTTTTGCATCTCTGCCAATAGCGCTGCCTTAAACTCTGAAACTGAATGAGTCTTTGAGAGTATGTTTTTTTCCTGGAGTTTTTACCCTGCCTTTCAGCTACTGCGGGAGCTTGAAAAGCCCAGACTAGCCTGAGCGTGTCAGAGCGCAGAAGCTAAGTGGTGTTGGCCATGCTGAGTATTTGAATGGGGTTTCTGTGTCGCGGAAGGCAATGGCAGACCATCTCTGAGCAT
>NW_015261594.1:0-437 GCF_001447785.1 Gekko japonicus
TTAACTACTACACCAAACTGGCTCTCCATTGACTGAGAAAACATGTAATGGCAAAAAGATCAAAATGGCCATGCTTACTGCTCATGTGGATTTGCAGACCCCTTTTGCAATAACACTGTGGCCCCCCTAGCTCCCCCCCCCCGAGTTGGGTACCATCGATTGGTCTAACCCATATAAATAGGTAATATGTGTTGGGGCTGGGTAGGGGGACTCACAGGAAATGTCATTACGTCAGCACGCCATGAGCAATACTGTAGTGTTTGGCTAAACATTTATGGTTTAACCATAGAGTTTTGAACGAATGCCAGAGCTCTGCTGGTAATGCTGGAAATGACATCAGCACATCAGGACACTGGCCATCGTCCCCCTATTTCACTCCCATGATTCTCCTGCTGCCCAGCTGAGTGGTTGTGGGAAGGGCCCACTGGGGTATGAGA
>NW_015261595.1:0-437 GCF_001447785.1 Gekko japonicus
AATCTAGCTTTGTATCTAACTGAGTGCTTTTTATCTAACTGAAATGTCATGTCTTTGTATGAAGGCCGCAGTAAAGGATAGTGGGAAAACTTGCTGTTTTGTCAAATGTCAGAACCTGATCTTTCACCATCCCCTTTGTGCAGTGGCTGCAGCAGATAGAAGTGACAGAATCGGCCCTACAGCAGAAGATGCTAGACTTGGAGAATGAAAAGGTAACGCGGAAATTCATCAAACAATAGAAGACAGCAATCATAACAGTTATGTGAAGAGACAACCGATACCAACTAAAACTCGTTCTTTCCTTAGGAACTATTTAGTAAACAAAAGGGATATTTGGACGAGGAACTCGATTTCAGGAAGCAGTCTCTGGATCAAGCACATAAGGTAATATGTTTATGGATACCATATACTGGTGGTTGTCTCTCATCAAAGACCCA
>NW_015261596.1:0-437 GCF_001447785.1 Gekko japonicus
AAAAGGGCTCTTCCGTGCGTCCTTTTAATAGTAATCCTTCAAAAGCTCATTTCCTGTTACTTGACCACGGCCGTTTTTTAATAATTTCTGTCGCCCAGGCGGGGATTCAAAAGGAAAGCAGCTGGCTATTGATTAGGCAGGGGGTGCTAATCTCTCCTGAGGTGATTTCCATAGACGCGTCAGTCATGCTTTAAATCCGCCTTGAAAAGCGGCACCTGTATGTGCTAATCCCTGGAAATGAAAATGTCAAAAAGCAAACACAAAACCCGCTCCTGTCATATGTTATAACTGCCTGTCAGCAGAATTTGAAGCCATCGCCATCTCTTTGTCACTGAACCTTACGCCACGATGAATTTATCGGTTTCTTAAAGGTGTCACAAGATGCTTAATAATTTCAACGACAGACCTCAGTTTACATAAGAACATAAGAGATGCCA
>NW_015261597.1:0-437 GCF_001447785.1 Gekko japonicus
GGGGGAAAAAAATGTCTCTTGAAGTATAGGAACGGCTCATGTCCACATTTGGTGGCAAGGATAAAAGGGTACTGAGAAAGGGTGCATGGAATTCTGGGAGATGGAACCAGATTAGCCAACATCGGTTTGGATCAGAATGACCTGAATTCCCACTGTGGTGAGGAAGAAGTTGGCCAACTCCTCCATTTTGCTTTGAAGGAAAGGAAGCAGCACCAAATCACCAGGTTCAGACATAAGCATGGAAGGGAAATAGAAGTCTGTGGGGTCCAACTATAAATATGACAAGAATAGCCCTAATGCAGAAGGAGGGGAGCAGGAGCCCATAATGTGACGGTCTTTCCCCCCAGATGGGGTTAAAAGTAGGGAGACGCATTTCTGATTAGGGAAAAAGAAGGGTTTAACCCCCAATCCATGCATTCCACAGTATTAGAACAAAA
>NW_015261598.1:0-437 GCF_001447785.1 Gekko japonicus
AAGAAGGGTGAGGATAGAAGTAGAGACTCGGAACTTTATTTTTGCTAATTAATTGTCTTTATACTTTAACTGTTTCTGAGACGGTGGTGTGAGGAGAAGCGTCGCTTTAAAATCCCTGGGATCCATTTCAGCAGTGGTGACGAGGCGAAAGCAGGAGACGGACCTCTTTGGAGCAGCTGAGACATGGTCGGAAGGAGCAGCAGCGCAAAATCCAGGATCTTGGAGAGGAGGAAGGAGCGAACTACGTGACGCGGCAATGTGCTGATGTGACTGGAGGAGAATCAACAAGCTAAAATAAAGGAACGAGGAGGAGTGGAGACGCAACGCAACGGAACGGAAGGAAAGGACCCATTGGGAAACAAAGAGTCAGAAACCTGGAAGCGACACAAAAGACTTGCGAGGCAATAACTTGAGCAGGGCTTTTTTGGTAGAAAAAG
>NW_015261599.1:0-437 GCF_001447785.1 Gekko japonicus
GGGGGGGGGGGGGGGTAACTGAGGCGGCGCAACCTTTGCTGCAAACTCCATTCTAGTGACCGAGGACGGAACGCCGCACAGACTCGTCCGTGCTTAGCGAAGGGGGCGGGCGGCCTGGCCTCGTCCAGCCTCCTCGGGGAGGAGCCGCCAGCGCCAACCCTTTGCAGTCTCTCTGAGTGGGCTCCGAGGCCGCGTGAGCCCGGGCACCCCGAGCCACAGCCGGGAAGAAAGGAAACGCGAATGACTCAAGCCGAGAAGGGGGAAGCGGCGGCGGCGGAGAATGGGAAGGACAAGGAGCGCGACAAGGAGAGGGAGCAGCGCGGTGCCAAGAGGCCCATCGTCCCTGCCGCCGTTCCCGAATCCCTTCAGGAGGTGAGGCCCGCCCCTTGCGAGACGCTCATGCGCAGGCGTGGAAGCTCCTCGCGGAAGAGGACCCC
>NW_015261600.1:0-437 GCF_001447785.1 Gekko japonicus
TGTATCAATCACTCTTTGGGTGAAGAAGTCTCCTATGCCATCCCATTTTCATCCTTTGGGAAGGGCTTGTTAAAATGATGTTACTGTAAGTTAACCAGAAGTTAAATTTCTGAGTGGGTGGTTGGATATACCATAGCATGGATCCTATAGCTTTGTGCTGCGTGTGCTTCTCTTTGGCCATTGTAGATGCTGTCCTCTGCCACAAAGTATGGTATCTCTGGGACTAAGCATTTCCGCCTGTACAAGACTGATGTTTTGCAAGGAGTCCCAGAGTACCTAGCATGAGTGAAATGGGCTCCACAATGGAAAATCACCTCTGTAGTGGCCGAAGAGAGGCATAGGCTGAAGGAAGGTACAGGATCCAAGCCTTTGTCTCTATGGCATGTGTATGTAAACACATGCCTTAAAATTAGGGTGCCCAGTGCTGCACTGCCTGC
>NW_015261601.1:0-437 GCF_001447785.1 Gekko japonicus
GCAGGGCTCTTCTGAGGTTCTGAGGTTCTCTGTCTGATCTGACAGACAAGGGCTCATTCCACACTTTCCAGCCCCGACCTCCAGCTCAAATCGCTGGGATCTTTCCCCAAGCATGGCCTTAAGAGCATGGGGCAGAAAGTGGGGTGGAGTGGGGGGCTCAGCAAGCAGGCTTGAGCTTCAGCCCCCTCCACTCTTGCAAAGCCCTTGAACAGGCGGCAGGGACTGGGCATGGCCAACCTGACTGGCACACCGCTTCTCTCACTCGTCTGGTGTCGGTCTCATCTGCCACAGCACGATTTGGGAAAGCACACACACCCTCCAACACAAAACTCCCTCACGATTCGTTCTTTCTCATTCCCGAAGAAAAGTCTCACTGCATGAATCCTGCCCAGAGCCTCACGCAGCATTCCCTACGCCAGTGATGGCGAACCTTTTAG
>NW_015261602.1:0-437 GCF_001447785.1 Gekko japonicus
CGCAGTGACAGCCAGGTGAAATGCATAATGACTAGAAAAACCCGAGGTGCATAGATGGAGAGAGCGATGGAAACCACCTGTGCATAAACCGCCTAGGTCTGGGTGGCTGGCCGCTTGCAAAACAGCCACATGCTTTGCCCTGCACAACGTTCCTCGCTGCTGCAGGTCCTTCACTCAGCTGCCGGGGATATTCGAAACTGTGCCCCGGAAGCTGCCTGTGCTCCTCTCGCCATCCCACAGGGGTTGCTTCATCTTCACTTTGCTCATTACAGCGACGGTCTCAGGGATGAAAGTGTCCGTGTTTCTACTGATTCACCTAGGCTAGAGGAGGATTTTGTCTCTTAGAACTGTTATCTCAATAGAGACCGCATGAACCTGTTCTCTAATTAACAGACAGAAGGGAGCCAGAAACCTGGAAGGATATAAGCAAAGCTTTA
>NW_015261603.1:0-437 GCF_001447785.1 Gekko japonicus
TGGTTCCCTTTAATAAGGACTTGCAAAGAAAAGTGTTCAAATGGTTAGCATTAATATCAGTGCAGATGTAACACTGCACAATGACTATTTTTAACAAATGAACTGAGGGAGTTGTTATGCTCCTCCCATGGCAACACCAACCCTTTCCCCTCAGATGTTGTATCCTGCTACCCTGGGGTCACCCCAGGCGTCAGAACTGGGTAAGGGAGAGGGACGAGGGTTACAGCACCTGCGTCCACCCTCTTTTCCCCAGAGTGCTACCATCTGAGGTCAGGTCAACACTCTGTCTCCTCTCCTCCTTGGCCTGTTTTAGAGCTTCCTTTTGTGTTCCCTCCCTGCCCCCACCGATTAGCTTCCACCTGCCCTACCCAGCCTCATCCTCACATCTTGGTCAGTGCTTGGCATGCCTCACTTTGGGCTGCCTGATACCTGCTCAG
>NW_015261604.1:0-437 GCF_001447785.1 Gekko japonicus
ACACCAAACTGGCAGCAAAGGAGCCGAATTCTGGGACTGGCACTCTGATGGCAGTTCTAGGAAGGTCAGCGATGCAGCAAACAGATTTGCCTTAGCCGTAGGTTCAGGTAGGGCGGGATTGTTGCGGGAACACAGACGATTGTTGTGTTTGATTTTTACGGGGGCCGTGCCCTGTGAAGTGCCACCTGGGACCCCATCTTCTGCTTCCATCCCGCAGCGGAAGGGCCCTGCAGTGCCTCTGCCGAGCCCTTCCCCTCGCAGCTGTTCTGCTAATATTATTTTGGGAGAGAAGGAAGCCTGCCTGTCGGGCAAACAAAAGCCGGGGAGTGTGAAAATACGAGCTGGTGACACCCGGCATCCTCCGGCTGGCGGCAGGAGCCCTTGTAAACAAGGTGCTGCGCAGGGCGGGAGGGGGAAGGAGTGGGCCGAGGGGGGGG
>NW_015261605.1:0-437 GCF_001447785.1 Gekko japonicus
CGTTCCGGGAGGCAGCAGGCGGTACTGATGCAAAATACGCCAGAAGGGCCATTGCAGTGATAAGCAGATCTTCTAATCTCGTCTCCTGCTTGTGTTTCCACTAAGTCTCGGCAAAGCTTACGAGTATGAAAGGTCACCTAATCAATCTCCTGTGCTCCGGCTGACCCTGTATCCACCCGAGGCAGGAAATCTTAAGAGTGTGCTATATCCTGCGGCGCCTGGCACTCAACATGGGTCAGTTGGAGCCCAGAGAGATCAATTATTTTACTTATTGTGAGAAGGATTTGTTTACATGCTTCTCCTCGCCCTCCGATAAGGCCTCCAAGTTGCTACCTGGGGTGAAGGTGTTTTAGCATCTGGAACTTCCTGTAGAAGTAGTACAGTGTGTGCATTTAAAGGGGGGGGGGTTAATAGAGAGCCAGTTTGATGTAGTGGTT
>NW_015261606.1:0-437 GCF_001447785.1 Gekko japonicus
AGTCTCCAACTAGCTCCAATTAGCTGTGGCATCTGTACATGGGTGCCTCAGTAAATGAAATTTTCTTGTAGCTGTGCTTGAAATAAACTAATCTAAGTTTATTAAGGCACCTGCTTTTGGATGTCATAACTAAATGGAGCCTTCAGTCTCAGCATGCTGGGCAAGAGGATGGAAGAAAGGCACAAGCCCAGCAGTTAACCAGGTGCATGGCTGTTATGACTAAATGTAAATATAAATTGAGTCATAGCTAAATTAGTATGACTAAATACACTTGAAATATAACTAGGACACTGATTGTATTCTTAAGAGCTTTATGTGGTATTTTAAGAGTTTTAGTTGTAATTTAGACTCATCTTCGACAAAAACAACAATTACAAAAAACATAAGCACTGAGACACACCCAAATCTGTGAATAAGAATTTGGGCTAAAACAAGCA
>NW_015261607.1:0-437 GCF_001447785.1 Gekko japonicus
CCCACCTGGAGTCTGGCATCCCTATCTGGTCTCCATGCTCATCCTGTCCCACATGGAAACACTAACTATGGGTAAATGACAGAAAAACACTTTAAGTGGCATGTTTGAATTTGTTCCTAGATTGGAGAGACCAACATTCAGATTCGTACCCAAGTTTAGGATTAAGTTTAGGAGCCACTACTGTTTCTCCAACTGACCTATGTCACAGGATTGTTATGAAGATAAACAGGGGTAGGGAGAATCATGTCTACTACCTGGAACAGGAGACAAAGGCAGGATAAAATCAAATAATGATAATTCATTTCATAGTTACCAAGAATTTCTAGTTCAAAATTATATATTGTGTGACAATAAAGTTGATAATTGGCTTTTGTATTTTAGCTTACTGGTTTTATAAGTTAATATTGTACTTGTTAAGTTACCCATCTTAGATGCAT
>NW_015261608.1:0-437 GCF_001447785.1 Gekko japonicus
GCCCAATCCTCTTAAACCAGCAAAGGCACCATTCACTTCAGGGGGACTCTGTGGAGGCAGTCACCGAATCTCCATTTCCTCCGTTTAAGGAAAATGGTGACAATCGCTCCTTTCCTCCTCCACCCCCATCCATCCCACTTTTCGATTTACAGCAGTTATCAATGTAATCCCTGCAAAAGTACACTTGCAGATACCTTCGCAAAGTTAACAAGCCAGCCCAAGGCTGAGTCAGTCCCCTTGGAGGTAAACCCCAGTGAGTTCACTGGGATTCACTTCCTTGACAGAATGCCCAAGATTGTGGCTTTATTCGTATAACCAAGTTTCCACAGAAAAGAAGTGATTCACCAGAGCAGAGGATGCATGCAATCCAGCATGGAGCAAAGGAAATCCTATTTGGATTATTTCTTTCTGGACCCTGACCTCCCCCTCAAAAAAAA
>NW_015261609.1:0-437 GCF_001447785.1 Gekko japonicus
TCTTATCTACCTGAAATTTGGGAGAGAGGATCCCTTTGATTAATAGGACAACTTCTGAATTTCATCCCAGTTGGGTGTAGGAGGAAGTTACCAGTGGAAAAGTGAGCAATTAAACGTATCTTTTTGATTTTACAAAACCCAAACAAAATTAGCCCAATCCAGGCACACCAATATGTATGTGCACATCACTATTAATCTCTTCTTGAAGCCCATCTTCCCTCACATTCCCTTATTGCTATGTGTGCATATTCCTCATACAAGAAGTTCATATAATCTAACCAATCAGTAGTGATGCCTTCTCCCACCGTTTCCTAATAACAGCACACCACTCCATCTGTCCCTAAGTCTTCCATCCTATCAGCTTTTAAATTGATTAAATTTTACCAGTTTAAGTTTTTGATCAGTCAGAATATTCATAAACCTTCCATAACATCCCA
>NW_015261610.1:0-437 GCF_001447785.1 Gekko japonicus
GACCCTGCTTAGCTTCAGAGATCTAATGAAACTGGGCTATCCGGGGCTATGCTGGATCAATGTTGAACACAGGAGAGGTTTAGGAAGACTGCATTGTCTCTTCTGTGTGTGGATTTCCCCGCTGCCTGCCTTTGCTCTTATCTATTATTCTGTTTTTGATTTTCATCAAGAAGGGAATTTGGGAGATCAGCATGATTTAGTGCAAAATTTCTTAAGCTCAGTGATAGTGTCTCAGTGCCGCAATGATTGGTTTTGTTGCCGGCGATAGATGCTCTGTTGGGAACAAGGGACTGCACTGTGTTCAAGGACTGAGTAATTTTGTGAGGGCGTAAACGATAAACATGTTGATATCGAATCGAGGTTGTTGAATCAAGGTTTTCCTAGCTGAGAAATGGAAGTGGAGGAAAGATGATGTATATCAGGAATGCACAGGCACT
>NW_015261611.1:0-437 GCF_001447785.1 Gekko japonicus
ACATTGGCTTCTCTTATGTTCTTATTGATGGCTAAGTGATTAACGCAACACTGCTTAAAGTGTAGAGAAAGCTTAATTCAGAAATTAACAGACTGGATAGTGAAGAGATAGAGACAGATTTCTAGCTACATCACTAACTGAGAGATGGAGAACTGTGGAATTCTGAGAAGAAGCAGGATATTGCCCTAAGAATAGCAACCTGGAGACAGATAAGGAATGACCCTTTTCAGGAAAGAAGGTGCTGGTCTCCTATCTAACTGGCCTTTCCTCTTGCTGCCCCCTGGAAGGTTTTCTTCTCTTCTTTTGGTATACCAGACATGGTTTACTCCAACAGTCATGTTGTCCAGTCTTCTACTCATTGATATAGGTTTGGATTTGAATCACCATGAATAACTGTATCCTACAGGGCTGGCCTGGAGCTGCGGTGGCTCAAGTGG
>NW_015261612.1:0-437 GCF_001447785.1 Gekko japonicus
ACCATGGGCTTCACCTCCCCTGCCTTACATCATAACCCTTGAAATACATCACAAACTCCTCAGAAGGCAGAGCTTCACCAGAATGTTCAAGAGGTAAAGAAGTTTCCTCCTCCTATCCCGTCAAGAGCAGTGACAAGAGAACATAGTACAGAATCACTGCCCAGGCATTCAAAGTTCCATTTCTATGGTCAGGGCTGTGTTACAATATGAAAAATGGCAAAGGAAATTAAGGAGATTTGAAAGCCTGCTGGGACATTGGTGGTCTATGAAGTGAACACCATTCTCTAGTCTTCTCATGGGCTTCCAACCTCCCTGGAAGTACCCCCAGAAGTGAGAGTGATGGTGCTTTTGAGAGAGAGAGAAAGCAGCAAGCTGGAGCATTGGGACATTTCATGAGTCCTGCTTTACAATATTGTAAAAGGTAAAGGTAAAGGTTC
>NW_015261613.1:0-437 GCF_001447785.1 Gekko japonicus
GAAAACCCCATGGACAGTATCAAAAGCATAGGGCTGGAAACCCTATATTCCAGTTTTCTACCCAATAGTCTCACTTGTCCCATGGACATTAAAAGAAGTCCCAAAATGTTATATAGTGCAGCTTCTTCTAATGCCATGATTCATTTTTACAAACACTGGGGAATCCAGGACTGACAACTTGAAGGGGGGAAAGATATAACAAATAATTAACTAAGGTATTCCTCATTTCTGTCCCTCTGGTCCCAGAAGTATTCTTGACTGAATATAAACTGCTTAATACAGGCCCACCACCTATATATGAGTGGAAGACTGGTGACATTCTTGCACTTAACTGTCAGAATCTGTGTAATGAAGTCATAGTTAGGATAGAATGTTGAGATGTAAAGATTCCATTGAATCTACAGTTTCGATCTGCAGATGAGGCATCTCCAGTTGCA
>NW_015261614.1:0-437 GCF_001447785.1 Gekko japonicus
AACAAGGAATCGTTACAGGAACTGCTAGGGAAACTGTAGAAATTCTCCTAATTTAAATAGAATTAAGGGGGATTAGACTACAGTTCAGAGAGAAATTCCAGTAAAATTAAGAAGAAGAATGGAAGGAATCTGACCATTGCCACTATCCATTTAATTTGCAGGTTGCTACACTAAGGTGAATTTCTTGAAGAAAAATATATGGATGTGTTTTCAGTTTTGAAAGGCATCATAAATATTTTCCCCAATATGAATATATGGTTAATGTGAATTTACTGCTTGATGGGTGTACACTTAATGGGAGAGAGGCCCTTGTACTTAAAATACACTGTGCACCCCTTTTTCTACAAGGAAATTAGTATGACTTGGATGTAGCATTTCTGTTTCTCAAATGGGGGAGCCTTCCTCTAAAGCAGGAGTGTCAAACATACAGCCTGGGG
>NW_015261615.1:0-437 GCF_001447785.1 Gekko japonicus
ACAACTTTCTGTAAACTCATTCCTGTTTGAAAAATTCGCTTAGTGGTAGGCTCATCTGCTCGCTGCGTTTACGTTTTTAAATATACAAAGCTGGTTTACGGCTCAGGCACCTTCGGTCCAGCAAGCCTCCAAAAGTCTACACCAACACGGCACTTGGGTGGTCTCACATCAAGGCCTTTCCTACTTGTTACCTCTTTCTTTTCAAGATGAAGACTCTGTGAATGGCGCCTAGGGACTCCGGCATGCTCTGCTACTAAGCTGGGAGCCCTCCATGGACAGCCGCCTTCCCTTTGGTCCCGCCCAGTTCCACTGCATTACAGAACAACCATTTCTTCACCGAGGCTTTCTAAACCACCCACCGAACAACAAAAAGAACCTCCTCAGCAACCACTGCACCGATTCAGCTCACAGACTTCCCTAATTCAGCTAACAGATCT
>NW_015261616.1:0-437 GCF_001447785.1 Gekko japonicus
AAACCGGGGGGTTTGGCAACCCTACGGTGAGACCATGCTTCACATTTTGTGTGGAGTTGCCAAGTTGGCCTCTACAAATAGAAATACCTCATCAGTGGTGATCCTAGAACTTTGAAATGCCTTCTCCTCTGAAATTCACCTTAGAGCAAAAAGGTTTTATTCATATTTTTTTCAATGATGTGTTTATATCCTGCTTTTTATTGCTGCTATTCTATCGTTTGATACTATGTTGATCTCATTTTATTGTATTCTTGTATTGTGTTCTCCATTTTTATATGCCACATTGAAAAGAAGCTTGAAAATAAAGTATGGAGGACCATCTTGAGCAAATTAATTATACTAGTTCCACTGAAACTATACCTTCTATCTGTACTACATAAATCTGGCTTTGGGGAGAGGGGCGGGGAGCATCTGGTGCTAGGCAGTGCAAGCCTTTT
>NW_015261617.1:0-437 GCF_001447785.1 Gekko japonicus
TACGTTCTCCATCCCTCCCTCCCTCCCTCTCTATCCCCCACCCCACCCCACAATGAGCACACACCCACCCACAAACTTTCTAGTCTTTCTAGTGCTTCTAAGCCACCGCAACCAGCATACAGAGTGCCAAAGTCCTGAGAAGGAGGCTCTGCCTTGCTGTTACAGCCACAGAAGTATTAAAAACAGAAGCAAGGCTCAAAGCACACGCGATGGGAGATGAATAAAATTCATCTTCAAGGGGGATAAAAAGCAGCCATGGGGGAGGCGAGATGCAGCATTGTTTAAGAGAAATACTCCAAACTGTGGTGGGGGGTGGGGAGAGATGAGAAATATTATACAAATTAAACATGCCCCACGAAGGAATTTTGTCTCTTATGCCACTGTTCTGTTTACTGTACCCTTCTGCTGTTTTGCAAAAACTGGTGTCATCTGAAACA
>NW_015261618.1:0-437 GCF_001447785.1 Gekko japonicus
GTCAGCAAACAATAGTGCTCGGGGACTGGCCACTTTGGTGTTGTGCAACAGATTTGTCCACCCTGTGTTGTTTTCATTGTCCGGGAACCCACCACCTACTCCCAAATAATAGGTCTTTATTCATGGTCCGCTAAGACAAGAACGAGCAGTCCTAACTGTGTGTTCACACATCACTCCCTTCATTTAGAAGGGAGAAGAATATGTGTGAAGTGAGCACTCAGGGTAGACCCCCGTAAGTTTGGAGGAGTGGCTGTCCCTTGTGGATTCCTTTGCCATTGGTTCTTAAAGCACAACCGAGTGCTTCTCGGGGTGGGAAACCGGCTCCAAGCAGTTTCAAGAAGTGCAGCTTTCAGTTCGCATATAAGTCATAACCCTCCATTTGCAAGACCCGAGCAAGGCTACTAACGAATTTAAACAAGATGATCCTAAGCTAGCTG
>NW_015261619.1:0-437 GCF_001447785.1 Gekko japonicus
AGCATCCCTGACAAGTGTATAGAATCATATAACACCCTTTATGGTTATCCAGCCTTAATAATGCTTAGTATTACGTATCACAAGCAGGTTTAAGTGTGCTGCCTGCGGGGCTCCCAACAGAAGAGCCGCTCAACTGAACTGCACTGTGTGTCATTCAAAGGCCCAGAAGACCTAGGCGGAATTTAAGCCATCTGATTTTCTCAAGAGCTCTAGGATCATAACCCTAAGGCCTTCTGTCCCTTCCCCTGCCTGGCACAAGGCTGTTCCGAGCACTCTGAGCCATCCAAATAACTTCTCCTCCGATGACAGCCGGAGGAATTCTGACACCTCCGCCTGAAAAGCCTCTGTGACATCAGAGCAGCCCAGCCAGTGGAGTCGCAGTAGGCGGAGACATCGGATGTTGGTGGAGATGTTGGTGGAGATATCGGATGTTACAG
>NW_015261620.1:0-437 GCF_001447785.1 Gekko japonicus
GATTACAATTCCTCCATTCGGAACCTCCACCAGGTTCCCCACAACAGTTTGAAAACCAGTGTGCTAATTTGGCTATTCTTAAGCAATACTCTTGCGCAATGTGTTTAAGTTAGGAGGCTCAACAGCTGATCTGGCATATGGGGCCTTTCTAAACAGTAGTTTCACATTTTAGACAGTGCCGTCTACATATCTTGCGTTTCAAAGTTATGTGTGCCAAAAGAGGAAAGGTCCTTGGGGAGAAGAGTGGGGTTAATCTCCCCCCCCCCAATCACTTCTCCACCACGACCCATTCAAATGCCCTTTTCCGAAGGTGCATTTATAGAAACTGTCTCCCGGTGCCAAGACTTGCGACACAATCGCCTCTTCCTTGCCAAGTCCAACTGTTTACATTCCCTAGGTTACAGCAGGCTACGGAAAAAAGGAAGAACACGGGGCGC
>NW_015261621.1:0-437 GCF_001447785.1 Gekko japonicus
GGGGGGGTTGTATCTCCTAGTGAGCAAGCTCTACTGAACGACAGTGTGCACTGCTGGATCTTGTGTATGAAATTGTCCTATTGGAACGTGTCTCAAGATCCTTTGCCTGCTGGTTAATTGTTAAAACATCTCGTAATTCCTTGGCTCTTCCGTGCCTGCTATATGAACACATGTTTATCCTCCCCCCCCCAATAGATGTTGTTCCCAACCATTTCCATATTGATTCCTGTTTAGAGTTTGCATCAGTTTTAAGCGGAATGCCTCCCACTAAGCACTGGCACAACTGCAAGCGTTCAAGAAAGATACGAAAGAGACGGTTTGATCGCCGATTCAGGACGACAGCAGGCGAATCCATGTGCCTGTGTTTCATTGTTGTAAGTTGCAAATGTCTTCTGTTAGAGATGCCATCTGTTCTCGGATTTTGGTTAAAAAAAAAA
>NW_015261622.1:0-437 GCF_001447785.1 Gekko japonicus
GGTGTCTGTTGTGGGGAGGGGACAGGAGATTGTGAGCCAACCTGAGACTTCAAGTGAAAGGTGGGGCATAATTCCCATCTCTTCCCCCTCCTCCTTCGGAAACTCTGCCCAGCCCGCCCCCTCTCCAGCGGCCACCCAGAAGCTTTCTTGCTGGGCAGAAGCCCCCCTTGGCCCCGGCCTAAGCATTCTGGTTGGGTGGGTGGGTGCCAGACAAAATGCTCGGGGTGGGCACCCTGCCACCTGCGGGCACTACACTGGGGACCTTGGGAGTCGCCTAGCCTGATCTTGACCCCTGGGCTGACTCTGGCAGAGGGGGAGGCTGAGCATGCCCATTCTGTGGGGTGGGGTGGGGCCTGCTTCAGGTGCCAGCTCCGGGCTGGGAGGTTCCTCGAGCTTCTGGATATTATTATTGGTCCTAAGTAACACTCAAGACCTGG
>NW_015261623.1:0-437 GCF_001447785.1 Gekko japonicus
AAATATGAAGTGCAACAGGAGGGAGGCCTGGCCTGGCCAAGTTGTACACAACACCCAGCTTAACAACAGCATCTCCACTGGGGTGGATGGCTAGTCATTGAGGTGGTCGACTATTGCTGCCTAGGCAAGCTGCATGACTTGACAGAGCAGTGGCGGCCATATGACTCACCCTGGCAGCCTCCCTTCAGGTTTTAGCTATCTCCTCACCCACGCAGCCCCCCAGGTGCCTGGCCCTGGCAGAGGGAGGCTCAGGAGAGGTGGTCCCTCAGGCCATTGGACCACTGGGATTTTTTATGGTGATCATAATGACCAATCCACCCCTGAAAAGTAATCATGCGGGTGAGAGTATAAAACAAGAGGGAGCGTCATTCTCTTTTTTTCCACATTACAATATTTTTTTTCCAGCACATCTCATCTTCTTACTAGTTTTTGAAGTA
>NW_015261624.1:0-437 GCF_001447785.1 Gekko japonicus
CTAAGTCTCCAAGGTCTTAGTCTAATCTTTTCACCACTACTACACAACAGTGAGGTTATTAGGAACACAGAAACTGCAGTATGGAAACAGTCAGCCACCATTTTCTCATCTGCTGTTCTTCCATGCCAAATCCCCATCTCCTAATGTTGTCCTTCTAAACAAGAAACCCATATTCCAGGGTTTGGGTTCTAAATTTGTTTGTGTACCACATAGAATAAATGCTAAGGGGGGGGCAATGTTCACTCTGGTCACACTGGAGACCCATGGACATTAGCAAATCACATGATTAGCCTTTGTGTACTTACGGCATTGAGTCTGGGGTGTGTGAAGGAAAGTTTGCGAGAATCTTTGCTGTTGCAGTCTTTTGACTGCTTTTTAGTGTAGTGAGATATGAGGAGATGATTAAATGGTTCTCAATCTAATGAACCAATTCTAAC
>NW_015261625.1:0-437 GCF_001447785.1 Gekko japonicus
TTTTTTTTACTTTCTCAAACTGCTGTTATGGGAGCAGCAATTGTCTATAATGTATTAAATGTACATATTTTGTAACTGTGCATCCCAAGCCAAGCAATAATTAAAAGCAACGTTTGTCTCTTTGTCTGGGCCATTGAGATCAGTCTGCAAAATCAGAAGCAATTTAATTACCTTGAACACATGACAGAGCATATGCTGGAACCACTTTTCATGTGATCTGCAGGAATAAAGTAAAAACAGTTTCACAAGAATGTGGCAAGCATGCTGACAGGAAAGTATGGAATCTACTAAAAGCACATCCGCTTTTTATTATGTCCTCTCACTAACAACCCTTTAAAGAAATCCTTAGAGATGCAAACTGACTGGTCAACCCTGTATGGCATTAAATCACATCAGATAGCTGCTGCCACCATGGCCAGACTATGAGGTCCCCCCCC
>NW_015261626.1:0-437 GCF_001447785.1 Gekko japonicus
TATTTTTTTAATCCAGTCATTTCAATGAATGTAGTCAAACCAACGATCCTGCAGTGACCCTGAATGAAGACACGCAGGCTAAACTTCACAATAATGACAAAGAAGAAGCATATAGAATGGAGATGCCATATTGCACAGGAGAAATTGACTTCATGGCTTCCGGAAAGAAACGGGGAAAGGTAGCACAAAACTACATTAAATACATTAAGAACTGTCAGTTTCGATTCTATTGTCTTTCATTACCCTAAAAATCTCAAACTGATGCTCTAATCATGTTACATCGATGGACTGTGTGTGTTTAGTGCCATTGTGTGCTTGACTACTTACTCGTTTTAGAATTATCCACCAGTCAACAACACGTAGCAATCCCTATGCTCTACAATCACCACCTGCCTTTCATGACAGAGAGGGTGTGCTGCCCCAGCCAGCGTTTTAAA
>NW_015261627.1:0-437 GCF_001447785.1 Gekko japonicus
CTCTAAACAGAGGAAGCCAGGAATGGTTAGGCTTCAAAAAAGTTGTCTCCATACAGATGTTCTCAAATGTAACAATGCATACAGTTAGGGATGAACTGGCGTGGACTTTTCGTTTTTTGCTTTGATTGTGCATGGTGCCATTATTGGGCTTGTTTTGTATTGTCATTGGGAGGGGGTCTTCTGTTGCACTGACAGTGTCTATATGCCATTTAAATGTAAGTTATACAGTGTATGTGATTCATTGTTTAATATGAATTAGTAAATGTATGTACTGTTTCTCAAGAGACCTGCTTGAGGTGATTCGCAAAGTAAAAAGAATAATAAAAAATAGCAAGATAGAAATATAAATAACAAGACATATAGTCAAGCCATAGAAATGAGCCAGGCTATAGAACAGCATAAAACAATATTAGCAACCTGAAAGGTAAAGGTAAAGG
>NW_015261628.1:0-437 GCF_001447785.1 Gekko japonicus
AATGGTTTGAATACTTACAGGTAAGACATCTGATTATGAGTACGGAATTTCAACAAACTATATCAAAACCCACCACAAATTTTGAAAAACTTCTGACTTACCCATGTAAAAAGAAAGGTATGATTGCAAAAATTTATCAACACCTTTTAACTGCGACTGCCCCTAAGATACATACCTATCAACAGGCATGGCACAAGGATTTACAGAAAGAGCTCACTGAAGATCAATGGAAGACCATATGGAAAACGCAATCACAAATTTCAATATCTTTATACATACAAGAAGCGTCAACTAAAACTTTAATGCGTTGGTACTTAACGCCAGCCAGATTATCACATATATATGGCCATACATCTATGCTATGCTGGAAACTTTGTGGCAAAAAAGCCGATTACTTTCATCTATGGTGGAGTTGTGTACACATACAAAAATTTTGG
>NW_015261629.1:0-437 GCF_001447785.1 Gekko japonicus
TGAAATGGGGGACAATAATTAATTATTACAGCTAATAAAACTCATATTTCAGAATAAAGTCTGTGGTCGATGCCAGAAGGTCAACAAAGAGAAAGGATCATAGGTAACTTCAGTTTCAAACTCTAGGAGCGACTGCCAAGAAAGCCTTCATGCAGGTCCCCACCAAATATACCTCTTGTAGCATGAGTTCCCCACAGTTGCATCCCCTCAGAGGAGACACATAAAGAGATGCATATGACTGAAAGTGGTCCTAACTTTGTCTTTCTCTCCTCCTCTCCCATTTTCATTCCCTCTATCAAAATTCAGATTGTAAACTCCTTGGAACAAGAACCTGTATTTTGCTTATATCATTCTGTGAAGCACCATATGCATGAATAGAATAATAACAAACAACAACAATAACAAATAACAATAATAAGGAAACTGCTAGGAAAAGT
>NW_015261630.1:0-437 GCF_001447785.1 Gekko japonicus
GTAAAAGATTAAAAACCAGGTGCTCTTGTCTTATCCCCTCCCCATTATTTCAGTCCACCACCCCATCCCCTTCTCTGCCTCCAACACTGAGCTCTCTCATTCTAATTGCCTTCCAGAGACCCTGCCTACTGCCCTGCCATGCACCACCTGGCTCCTGGGTTAGCATTATGGGATGCTTTGAATGCCAGCAAGAGTGCACTTAGTCAATCGATAAGGCCTCATCAAGCTTATTAGCGCGCAATTCCAGTCCGCCTTCAATAATGCATACCCAACCAAGTGTACAGGAGTCTACAGCTCTCCTAAATACATAAGTTGTGCCTGCCGTTCTGGAAGCTTTGCCTTTTTAAACAAGGGGAAATCTTAAACCTTTCATGGAAGCACAGCTGCCGGTGAATAATAGGGATAGATTTAATTTCCTTGATAGCTGGCCACGTCTC
>NW_015261631.1:0-437 GCF_001447785.1 Gekko japonicus
AAATTGGAAAGTCTACGCCCCTGGCTGAGCACAACAGAGAAGTTTGGGGGGAACATAGAAGTGTTCTCCACGTTCTTGGCCCAGTGCCAGCTACATACTGAGCTCCAAATCTGGATTTTTCCGGATAAAAAGACCAAAGTCTGCTGCATCCTAAATCTCTTGAAAGGGAAGGTAACCAAATGATGTACCCCACTGCTGCTCAGCCTTCTGAGCAACCCTCCAGCCAACATACGCTTTCATGGGTTGCACAGCGAGAAGAAAAGTTCCCTCCACCGTTCTTCTCTGAACAGCTTCCCTCTCCGGACCCGCCCTAACAAATCTGTCCCCCCCCCTTCAATTTCCTCCTGTCTTCGGACCACGCTCCCGCGTTCGAGTTGCTTTGGGCCTTGGCAGCCACCGTCGCCACGGGATAGGGAAGGAAGCGCGCTCCCGCGCCC
>NW_015261632.1:0-438 GCF_001447785.1 Gekko japonicus
GAGGGGAAGGGAAAGGAGTTTGTAAGTTAATTGGAAATGGCAAGTTTCACCAGCACTTACGTGAGGAACGGCTCTTGTTACATTGTCAGTCTGTGTGGCCAGCAGTATTAAGAGGAGTGACCTTTTACTTCTGTAGGTAAACAATGTCTTTGGCAGAACTTTGTGTGACCTTCTTATTGGACTTCAGCCGTGCCGATTTCTTTGCAAAGATTTCAGCAATAAAGATTCCCCATTTTTGACAGCCAAATGTTGACTTGCTCTCCTTGGAAATCGAGGGAATGCTGCCGCTGTTGTTGTTCTGCCGTGATAATGGACTGTTTTGTTGGTTGCCTGTCAAAAGAAAGCCCCGATGAGAATAATATTGTTCCAGCCGATAAGCGAGAGACGCATGGCGAGGCTCTGATAGCGACGGGTTGCTGAGCATTCTGCCCCTGCCCC
>NW_015261633.1:0-437 GCF_001447785.1 Gekko japonicus
AGGGTTGGCCTTTCAAGACCCAGCCTCTTCTTGCGGGGTCCCCTGCAGCCAACTTTTGGGAAGGCACCTCGACAGAAGAAGGGCCGCATTGTGGAGAAGGAACCGCTTCGGCTCCTCCCATGGTTCCAAAGCCACGGCTCCACCCCCCCTCATGTCCCTGGAAAGGGACCTTACCTGTCCTTGGCAGGAGTTCCCTGATTGCAGCTGGAACCTCACTGCCCCACCAGAGGTTGTACAGGAGGGCAGAGAGGCTTTGGCGCAGATCTTCTACCTGGGGAGAGGGGGAAAGTCCCCAAGTGATCTCTGCCCACTTCGGAGTCTCAGCAAGGAGCTGGGATGTTGGCCTCCCCCCTCGATGCTTGCTCTCCCCGGCCTCTACTCACCTCATCCTCCTCCAGAAGTCCACGAGCCTGGCCCAGGAGGGAGTAGACCAGGAT
>NW_015261634.1:0-437 GCF_001447785.1 Gekko japonicus
TACTTGTGCCTCAATAAATCAGCATTATATGAATATTATACTTTTAAATGATGCATATTGTGCACAAAAAAACCCCATGTAAATTGCATATTAAAACCACACAACACGCATCCGCGAGGCAAACAAATCGACAAAACCCAACAGCGATATTGGGGAACGGCAGCCCTTGACAAAGAAGAATAAATGAACAAGTGGGAGACCTGCGAGGACTCGCAGCGGCCGAGTCTGCGGTCCCCACCACGCTATCACCTGCGGCTCTGGCTCCCAGCACAACCACCAATCACCACCCCCCTGACAATCCTGGCTTCCCTACCCCTTTCGCCTGCTTCTCCTCCTCCTCTAGGTCATGACTGCCCACCTCCTGGCTGCTGCCGCCCAATCCTCAAATGCTGCCCAAATTCCAGAGTCTTGTTTCTGCAGGATATTTGCAGTTGTTG
>NW_015261635.1:0-437 GCF_001447785.1 Gekko japonicus
GTCCCCCTCTGGCCAGCTGACTGGCACCAGGGGGAGGGGCCCCAGAGTGGGGGGAACCCTGACCTCTGGCGGGGGTCTGGCAAATGGAGGTCTTTTTAGGAATCCTCTGGAATTTGCAGTGCCCCAACCAGTCTTGGAACAGAGAAGTGTCAAGATCCCCAGAGGGTATGCCCAAGAGCAATAGTTACTAACCCATGTGGAATGCTGCCTCATACCTTTCTCGGCCTTTACAATGCTCCAGGAGACAAGCTGGAAACTGGTGTTTCATCACCAGTTTTTTTTTGAGATTTGATAAAGTTGTGACCTATCTCAGACCAAGGTTCATGAACTGGTTCTCCCCCTACTCCGACTGCAGTAGCCACAGCTGAAGAGAAAACCCACTGTTGATTCTTTGGTAAAGAAGAGCTAGTATACAAATGACCATTAAAAACAGCGGC
>NW_015261636.1:0-437 GCF_001447785.1 Gekko japonicus
CTGAATCTTGTTCATGTTTAAATAAGAGAATCTGTGTGTTTCCCTGAACCTTCAGATTCTTGCCAAACTCTCCTGAGAACTTCAAGGATTCATGATTTGCTCAAGCCCACTTTATATCTCCTTCAAAACTTACACAAAGTCTTTCATTGTCCTTACTCCACAGATGGCTGTAACACTGCTGTGCAGCAAGTCAAATCGCATTCCTGTAACTAGAGCAAACATGACTTATATGGACAGAGAGTCATCAAGGCAGATCAGAAAGTATGCAGGGGCCTGACAGATCGGCAAAATGAACTTCAGCTACTCTTTGCTCCTCTCTCAAATGTTGGCGGAGATTACTGACTTCATCAGGGACAAATAAAGAGGACATTTTGCTCCTCTGAATTATTAGCTAATGTTAGAAACATACTTAGATTAGTTGTTGTAGATTTTCCGGG
>NW_015261637.1:0-437 GCF_001447785.1 Gekko japonicus
GCTCTGTTCCATCAGGTTAGGCCCACTTACTTGTAACGTAAACGATTTCTGGGGGATCGGGGTTGGCAGTTTAAGCGCTAGCGGGGCACTGTGGCAAGCGCCGTCCTTCTCAGAAGCCAGGATCGCGGGGGACTGGAAGACAAACATTCCAATGGCTTTGATAAATTGATCCACACATGCACATTACACATGCCACTAGGTAAAGTGGCTGGCTCCTAGGCCAATTATGGAAGTAGCAGCTTCAGGTCACCCACAGAAAAAATAGGAGCTCATACATACTCAGGAGACTTCCCAGGTATGCAGAAAAATATGACACTGCAAATTAATAAAACGATCAAGGGGCGGGGGAAGCCCCCTCCCCAAACATGCTGACGAAAACGGAACGTGATCTAGCCAGTGTGGAATCCTGAAAGTATCTGACAGTTAAAACAGAAGGG
>NW_015261638.1:0-437 GCF_001447785.1 Gekko japonicus
TCTATCGTTTGTAGGGTTTATGGTTATTCCATCATTGGCAGCTTTCCTAAGAAAGTCTGTCATATCTTAAAATGGAATAGTGTTAAGGTTTCTTGGTTGGTCCTGCTTTCCCCCCCTCCCACAAAGCTTCCTTTGGAGCTGGTATATTCCTTTATGAATCTTCAAATAAATTCAGTGTGCATCGTAGGACATGGTAGTTAGGAGTTTGGGCACCTGAGGTACAGATTGGGGCTGCTTTATTTAGTATGTCTAGCCATAGGTATTGACACCACCTATGTTCTGTTGATGCATTTTTATACAGAGATCTGGGGTGTGGGTAGTGTTCGTGCCTGCCAGCACTGATGTCTTTGTGTTGGACATCACCTCTGCACAGGGATCCTATTATGCAAATGTCCTGAACTAGTGTACTTCTGGACAATGTTCCCTCTAAGCTGTGG
>NW_015261639.1:0-437 GCF_001447785.1 Gekko japonicus
AAAAAAAGCCCTGTAAGATGTTGATGTTTAATACACTGTAATATCATTTCTACCTGTTGTATAGCGTCTGTTTACAGCTTCTTGGTTTTGTCTGTAGGGTAGACAATGGTAAGCAAACACTATATAAATAACGCAGACTACAATTGCTCAAAAGTCATGCAAAACAGAGGTAGTTTATATAAGAATAACAGAGGACCACGTATATCAGTAAAATTCATTTACCGACTATTGAAGAGTTTGTTCCTTTGCTGATTGGCTGCCCGGCTGTGAATGATTATAATAGGATTGAATTTTCTCCTGTAATACTGGTTTGAAGGCATTTATATACTGTGAGTGCTGTGTGAAAGATTCCTCCTACATATACCATTTCAAAGTCTTCTGTAAATTATGAGTACTTTATGAAGTAGTATCAGAGGTCATTTCGGAGGGGAACGCGG
>NW_015261640.1:0-437 GCF_001447785.1 Gekko japonicus
ATCTGCATCCATTTGGTAGCCCGCCCTTCTCGGAGGGGAACGAGAAAGGCCAGTGCGCCTCTTCCAATCCCGGCGCGCTTCTAGCATGTCTCCCTCGACTTTGGTTTCAGGGCGACCCTCTTCCAGGCGGCCACGATTCGGTCCCGCTCTCGGCCGCGGTACGTCTTAAGAGCGCTATTGGAAAGCCTCCCCTTTCCTTCCCAAAGCTGGTTTTCCTCCTCAAAGACAATGGGTGTATTATAAACGTGGACTGAACATTTTTGCACTTTGATTCTGTTGGAAGTATTTTGTGTGTGTGTGTGTATGATGTGGTTTTAGTTGAATGAAGTGTTAAGTTAATAAAACGTTCTCTTCACAGACGCTTCCGAGCCTCATTTCTTTGGGAATTCCAAAGGCGGGGGGGTAGCCACCGAGAAGGCCCTGCACCTTTGGGGGGG
>NW_015261641.1:0-437 GCF_001447785.1 Gekko japonicus
TTTGCCAGTTTCCTATAACCCTACTATTTTAAAAGCAGGAGCTGGGGGAAGTGAGAGAGAAACCTGTCTCCTTCCCCCTTCCCTAGCTAAGTCATAACATTTCTGCTCTCGGAACTGCAGAACTGATACCTTCTGGGTTAGAGACAACCTTTTCTTTCTTAGCCTTTGATACATTAATAAACCTCAGCCCTCCCCATCACCTTAACATCCTCTGGATTAGGAGGTACTATTCTTCAGAAGTTTGTTTTGTCATAGTTTTAGCCCTCATCTGCTTCTGTGTTTTGTCCTCAGGTTCCCTATGGGAGGAAATATGAAAAGTCATGGCTTCTTAATGCCATTCAGAATCAGTGCACTGTTCCCTTCATTCCTTTGGAGGTAAGAGCGTCTCATCCTTTCTGCCTTAAAGTGACAGTCTGGCACATTAATAACCAAACTGA
>NW_015261642.1:0-437 GCF_001447785.1 Gekko japonicus
GCTGCCAGGCAATCTTAGCATCTCCTGGCTATACTACAGACAACGCCATACAATAATTATTAATTATTATGCTGACTCTCAACAGCCCTCTATATTTTGTACATCTTGGAGCATATTAGGTCCTCATTAGGCATTTTTTTGGGGGGAAAGGGGCTCTCCTTTTGTCAATTAATTTGCAAACCAATGTTTTTATGCATACTTGTGGAGTCCCCGCTTGTCTGTAAATGGCCTTGTCTTAATGCTTCGGTTGCTCAGGATGGGCCACTCACTTTGTTACTAGTAAGGTTACCATCTTCCCCCATAGAGTTTTGGGTGCATGTTAGAGTGTCACCCCCAGTGTGATGATGTCACTCCCGGGTCACTCCGGAAGTGACATCATTGCACTAGGGACGCTGATTTCCCTGCTAACATAGGAATGTAAGAACATAAGAGAAGCC
>NW_015261643.1:0-437 GCF_001447785.1 Gekko japonicus
TTCTCCCAGATTAGAGTCCGCGCACTAGTGGCAATGCCATGGCTGAGGAAGGAGCACATGCTCCTTTCCCAGCTTGCACTGCTCTAGTTTGAAGGGGATGCAGAGACTCTCTGTAGGTTATTAGAGTTCATCTGCAATGACACATGGGAAGGGAATACACACCTCCTACCATGTTGCTCCCAGGCAGACTCTGTAGCCTGCCTTGGACCTGATCCAGCAAATTTTTTGCACAAGCCACATCTGTTGCCTGCCTCCCCCCCCCCCCAATTCGGTGCCCCCTGCAAAATTTGTTCTCCAGGTGATTTCCTTAGTCACTTGAGTGGTAAACCGGCTCTGCTAGTTTCCCTCTTGTAAGATGGACATTGCCGTAGCATCTGTGGGGGTGGGAAAGTCCTTTGGTGCTTGGGGCTCTGAAACTACCTTTGCCTTCTCCTCAT
>NW_015261644.1:0-437 GCF_001447785.1 Gekko japonicus
ACGTATATGTATACACACACAAATGAAAATATGTATCATCAATTTACTACGGCACCATCGATGTTCAAAATGTATACATTTTGTAGAAGAAATTCAGCAGGCAGAAATAGAAAGCTGTGTAAAAGTAAGTCTCTTGGGTTCAATTTACATGAGGGAGAAGCCAAATCAAACTGAGGATTTAGAGCTGAACCAGCAAGCTTCCAAATGCAATGGCATCCCTAGCTGAGTTAAGGCTGCCCTTATCTGCAGGGGTTCCCTACATGAGGTCCCAACTATACCATCTGTCTTAGGTTTGAACATCTCGCTGTGAGACCATGGCTGCTTTTAACTACCCGGTCACAATACCAGATAGCTAGGTCTCACTCCCTGCTCCAATGTCTTGCTGGATGACAACGGAGGGTGGGTTTGGTGTGGGGTTGCCAGCTCTGGGTTGGGAA
>NW_015261645.1:0-437 GCF_001447785.1 Gekko japonicus
AGGTAATTTGGGAAAACACTATACTAGGTGAGGAACCCATGGAAACCAGAACAACAAGGACTGTAGATCCAAATGTAATTCCCATTAAGAATGAGAGCATCTTTTGATACTGGGGATCAACTAGATATCAGCTACTCATACTCTGAGGAAATTCACTACTCTTGTTGAAACTCGTAATGTCCCAAAAAGTTCCTCTGATGCTTTGCCCCAGCAAGAGTCACTAAATTCACTCTGCCAAATTCTGCTTTGGGTAAAACTTGATGGAAACTCTAAGGCCAACATTGTACTGCCTCAAATTTTCACATAAAAGACATTATGGCCTGCTGAATATAAACAACCAAGGAATTTTTTCCCAAGAAAAAGGACTTTGGTCTGCCAAGTGCTTTGATATGAATGACATATCAAAGCACTTGACAGCACCTTTTATGGATCAAAAA
>NW_015261646.1:0-437 GCF_001447785.1 Gekko japonicus
CTCCAAGAGAGTTTCTTGTCACTACAAGATGTATATTGTGACCAGAACCGTTGTTTTTTGGGTTTTTTTGGTAAAGCGGAAATTCTAAAGATTTTGTGCAAACTATCACCTGTCTCTGGAAAAGATAATAATGCTAGGAAAAGTTGAAGACAGCAGAAAAAGAGGAAGACCCAACAGGAGATGGATTGACTCCATCAAGGAAGCCACGGCTGAGCAAGACCTAAACAAGGCTGTTAATGATAGGATGTTTTCCCTGTCATTACTTCATAGGGTCACTATAAGTCAGAAGCAACTTCATGGCACTTAACACACACACATCACCTAATGCATCAGACGCAATATAGACGATATAGACAATATAGACAATATAGACAATGATTTGTGACCACAGGCATGACGCTAGTGCAGAATTTACTTGAAGAAGTAGAGAAGAAGAG
>NW_015261647.1:0-437 GCF_001447785.1 Gekko japonicus
AAATAGATCTCACAGGGAATAGTTTCATACTATTAGGGTCTATTCTAACAGCCTGTATCAGGGCATTTTCTCACACTGTATGTGCAAAAGGCTCTGTAGCCAGAACAAACAGCAGGGGTGATAAAGTACACCCCTGCCATGTGCCCCTGTCAAGGCTAAAGGTCTCTGTGTCTGTATCATTTATTTGAATATATGCTTTGGGCATTCGGTATATTGCCTTTATAGCTGTCTGGAAAGTCGGACCAAAGTTCATGTGGTTTAATAAAAATTCTAAATAATTTGGTTCCAAGGTGTCAAATGCTTTCTCCATGCCCACTGACAAAATAAAAGATGAATTGACCTGATTTTTTGAACAAAATTGAATAATATCAATACATTTTCTAGTATTATCAGAAATATCCCAACCTGGAATAAATTCCATTTGGTCTGGGGCAATA
>NW_015261648.1:0-437 GCF_001447785.1 Gekko japonicus
CTGCTCCTTAAGGGAAACTGAAACTCCATCCAGAATGGGAGACATCTCAACTCCTTGGTCAAACCTTTCCCCACCAATAACACTTCCATTTTGTTGGGATTAAGTTTGCATCCATCCAAAAATTGCCTCCAGGTACCTGTTCACAGTTTCCAGTATCTGCTGGAAGCATGGGGGAGAGCTGAGTGTCATCGGCATACAGGTGGCAACTCAGCCCAAATCACTAAATGGCTTCATGAAGAAGTGTTGAAGTGATATGATCCCTACAACCCACTGTAATCAATGTTCCAACTGCAGCATTCTGTACCAACTGTTGAGTGTTGATATCTCTGTAAGTTTGTCTTGATATCTAAGGTCGCATTCAGACGGGCTGCTAATCCCACCAGTGGCCCAGCTCTAATTTGATCCCAGTCTTTTTCATCCATTGTTGCACGACCAGA
>NW_015261649.1:0-437 GCF_001447785.1 Gekko japonicus
GGGGGGGGGGAAGCTCCTTTTCCAAACGTGCCAGAGGGCCCTCATTCTGGACCACTCCGCTTTATCCGACCCACAGCGCAGTCCTAAAGCAGACAGCATCGTAGGATTGCACTGGAAATAAATAGCTGAATGCATGCAACTGCCTTACATATCAAGTCAGATTATTAGACCTTCCAGTTGAACGTCATTGAGGGTATTGGGTTTTTTTAGAAGATGGGGAGAAAGCATCTGTGGATTTCAGATGATAAATGAAATTGGATTTCCTGTAACCATCTAAAATCCCTATTATCTTCAATGCTGAAAGAAGATTTTCTAAAAGTCATCACTTCCTTTATATGCTGGAATATAGTTATAAATAAAGTCATGGCAATTGCTGGATATGCACCGCTTCTTAGCACTGATTTTTCTACACATTGTTCGGAACTGGTATTGTTAAA
>NW_015261650.1:0-437 GCF_001447785.1 Gekko japonicus
CCGATAGTTCAGGCCTTCATCTTGTGGCTCGGTTTCGGGATCAAAAGCGAGTTGCTCTCTGCAGGTGTTATCTGCTGATCCATCTGGGTGAAGTTTTACTACCCCTTTATGCCCAGGAACGACCTGATCTCTGCAGCTGACTCAATATTCTCATCATAAATGCTTCTAATTTGACCTACTGTTGAGACATCATAGACCTTCCCTCTCAGTAAAAACAATGATTCTACCAGTAATGGCCACTGGTCCTTTCCTTTTGGTTGAGATTCTTTGCGGGTTGCGGGGAGGCAATATGAAAAGTTTGAAGGAACACACTGAACTCGAAAGGAACCTTGACCTAAAAGCAAGCTGATCAAGATCTAGTGTTCTCCATTACTTTGTACGGCTATGAAAGCTGGACAATGAAGAAATATGACAGGAAGAAAGTTGATTCCTTTGAA
>NW_015261651.1:0-437 GCF_001447785.1 Gekko japonicus
ACCTTTACCTTTACCTTACAGCTTAAAGCAAAATGTTTCTAGATACCAGAAACAACATTCTCTGAAAGTTAAAATTAAACACATAAGTACACAATGAAGCAATGACAACTGTATAAGAGATACCACCGTGTCGACCGGCATTCGTGGCACGTTCTTGCGGTGTTTATTTTTTGTCAAGGTCTCCCTGTTTAATACTTGCTGAATCACCGCACTTCAGAGATTTCCTTTCGCTGCTGAGGAATGTCCCGCCCTCTGTTTCTCTCTGCTGACAATTATGCCCATCTGTCTCCCTGATACGTTGGTATTTCGCCCTTCCCTCAAGGAGCTGAGGGTGGAACAGAGTGTATCCCCTTCCTCGCTTCATCCTCACAACAACTCTTCGAGGCAGATTGGGCTGAGAGAGACTAGCTGGTGGCAGAGCCTCTGCTTGGCATGCA
>NW_015261652.1:0-437 GCF_001447785.1 Gekko japonicus
TTGATCTCTGGCACAATACTGCAAGTTAGATGTACCTCACAGGAACACAGGAAACCACTGAGAACTGGTCATACTAGAGATAAGGTAGAACAAATTCCCAAATACCCCTCCAGTGCTGATGTGGACTTGGAAACATCTTCTCTGCATGCCCTGAAACAGATGCTAGGCAGTGCGGTATAGCTGTTCAAAATCAGATCTCTACTGAAGAGCAGAGGTATTCTCAATTTGGCAAAGAGTTTAGTAGTGGGACTTTAGGAAAACTTGTATCAAGCACACAATTATTCTTACAGCCTTCTATAACAAAATGAGAGGCCTCTCTCTGACTATGATTCATAAATGCATAGAATTTGTGTAGCAGAAAATTAGCTTTCCATTCTCTGTGGGGTTACTGCTTGCCATAAATTAGCTTCCCATTCTCTGTGGGGTTCCTCCTTTAC
>NW_015261653.1:0-437 GCF_001447785.1 Gekko japonicus
TGTGTGTGTGTGTGGGGCCAGGCAGACAGATGGGGAGAAGCACAGGTGTGGGAAAACAGTGCATGAATGCACATGTGCAAAACTGTGAAATAAAATAACTGACGATGCTGTTTGCAAGTTGCGATCCAAGTGTGATTCAAGGACTGTGGCTGATCATGCATTGCTGAATTTCATCTCCAATGTTCTGGGTTTATGCATGTCTAGGTTCAAAGGCACAGCCGAGAGTCTGTTAGGAGACTTCCATCTAGAAAGGAAATAAATTTAGAGGAACAAATCCTCAAGCAATTACCCGAATGTAAATTTGTTTGTCAAAACCCAAAGTTACATTGTTTTCATTAGACCTGAAAATCCTGTCTCTCTCCCCCTAGTCCCTGCAGTGTTTTGAATTATGGACACTCTTCTGTTTAGCAGTTCAGAAAATTGTATGTTGATACACA
>NW_015261654.1:0-437 GCF_001447785.1 Gekko japonicus
TGCACTCACTGTAACATGTGAACAGGGTTAAGGGTTTAGCAAGTGCCAGACTCAAAGCTGAGTTAAGCCTATGGCAGTTTATGCACAATACACATAAGCTTTGGCCTACTCCCCAAAGCTATGACAGAAATCTGTCATATAGCAGCTTATGCATGGATGGCAGCCAGATGGGGATTTTATATATACTTTGCTTTATTGTTTGGATGGATAGACCTTATTGTCTATTTATTTGCCTATTTGTAATGTTTTGTCTTACTAGTTATGCAAAACTAATAATAATCTTTCTGTGACTTTTCTCTAGCCATTCAGTGAAATGTTGCAATGTCACTACATATTTACAAATATTGGTCTGTGGAATGAGAGGCAGTCAGCAATGGAATGCTGTTAAACACTCCAGCCTTAGTGAAATAAATCTTTATCATTGTTGGGATTTTTTT
>NW_015261655.1:0-437 GCF_001447785.1 Gekko japonicus
AATCCCTTCCCTGATGCTGAGCTGTTGAGACATGTTTGTTGAATGTTCAAAGAGATATAACAACAACTTATTCTAAGTAAAACAAACAGAGTTTATTTAGACACAAAGAAGTAGAAGGCCAGTGAAAATTTGAATGAATAGAAATCTAACTGGACTCAGGTAAAATCAAAAGCAAATAAAAAAGTAAACACA
Organism: Gekko japonicus; assembly: GCF_001447785.1. Taxonomy (NCBI): domain Eukaryota; kingdom Metazoa; phylum Chordata; class Lepidosauria; order Squamata; family Gekkonidae; genus Gekko; species Gekko japonicus. Next base: position 193 of record NW_015261655.1, read on the forward strand.
CAAGGCCAGCTAAACACAGTAGATGGTATAATATAAAATACCTTTTGGTAACAGATTTAAATACCAGAATCTAGCCTTTCTCTTTCACTGCAGACAGAGAAAGAACAATGAGCCAGCAGCTTAGGGTCCCAGTCTGAACTCTAGAGTCCAGTTCTCCCATTGGCTGATTTCCAGGAGAAAACTGGTTTGCGGGGACAGCTCTTGCCCCTCATCTAAAGCTATTATGTATTGATCCAGGACAGCAC
>NW_015261656.1:0-437 GCF_001447785.1 Gekko japonicus
AGAATATATGTTAGCAGTAGGTGAATGGGAAACTTGCAGTCCTACAGAACCTGACATATCATATAAAGCAAGCCAGTAATTATGTGTGGTAGTTTGGTATCGCAGTTGTTTTTGTATTTGCTTAGATATCATTGCATATCAGTGATGTTTTGATGTCACCATATAGCAAAAGTATGTTAAATATTCAGGTCTGTTTTTTGAGTTCCTCTTCTCTGTCTCTTGCTGTTCAGATCCATGTTCCAGTGGGCGGACTGTTAATTGGGTAATATCTGTCTACCCATACATGCCACATTGCCGGTTGGCTTATTTTGGGTATAGAAGCTTGCGCCTTCCCAAATCCTTTCCAACTAGTCTGTTTCCTTGCCTGTGCGCTGCCCTCCTGCATCTTTCTCCTCTAAAAGTGGTAGCTCAGCATTGACCTGTAAGCAGTGTTCCCT
>NW_015261657.1:0-437 GCF_001447785.1 Gekko japonicus
TGTGGCTAATTGTGCGTGTGATCGCGACCTTTGATTTGCAATTTTAAAGTACAAAAAGAAATCTAAGAATGTAAAGCAGCAGTATACATTACAAAAACATGATCTATCTACCTACTCCAGGAAATAAATGCTGGGCTAAAGCCAATGGCTAGGACTGTACAGTTCCTATATCTGGATGCAGTCTTCCAGCCATGTATGGTGGCCCACCAGGAGTTCAAGAAACCCGTTAGTGAGGCCTGCAGAGTTGGGGAGGGGATTGTCATATACTTGACAAGCCACAGTACATGGCTGGTGTGTTTCATTCGGTCTGATAGGTCACAAGTTGTACATGACTGACATAGACCTATTGCAGTATGCATTTCTGGAGCTGGTTGAGAATTTAGCTAGCCAGGAAGGCTTTGGGGAAAGAAGCATTATGCAGTGGTAGAACAATGCCT
>NW_015261658.1:0-437 GCF_001447785.1 Gekko japonicus
AATGCTCTGCTGTTTCTTTCTCTCCTTTGGATGGATCTTCCTACTAGGCATTATTGTGGCTGTCAGCAGCACAAGAAGGCTGCATCTGGCGTAGGAACTAGCAAGCAGGAGGGGCAGACAAAATGGAGCTAGAATGAATGGCAAAAGGGCTACAAGTTGCCACCTTCTAGTTATCCCCCAGCTTAAGATGGCCTGCGTGAAATCTACTAGAACCCATTCCTTCTCTGTAGTGGCTCCTATCTTGTGAGAAGGGCACCTTGGGGAGGTCAGGGATAGAGTTGTTAGGCAAGCCTGGCAACCCATGAGAGGGCTGGAGGCAGGGACATGATGGTCATGACAGGGACATGATGGTGGGTGTAATGTCAATACTTCACTTCCAGGAAGTAGCAAAGGGTAGTTCTAAGGGTAACAAAGGGTAGCTCTAAGAATCACCAGAA
>NW_015261659.1:0-437 GCF_001447785.1 Gekko japonicus
TTTGTATGTGTGGAACCACAACACTCCTTTACCTACAAGGTTTTCCTTGTTTGGTTCAGTGGAGATGGCAGCTGGGCAGAAGAGTGTGGAGTGTTAAGATCCTGAACCAGGAAATTAGATAACAAGTTAAGACAAACTTGGATGCCTAAACATCCCCCTTTTAATGGCAAATGTGGATTGTAGTTATTTCATTACTATGAATACACACTTGAAAGACTGTGGAAAGGTCTTATCAGCTCTGTTTTGTGTTTCAAAATATACCTAAGTAAAGGCCTGCTCCTATTTCGGTAAAGAATGAGTGGGAATTTTTCTCTCAGACTGTCTGGGTGAAGATCAAACAGTCCTTCACAATCTCTTTAGTTATATGTTTGGAAGGTCATTGTTAAGCCTGAGAAAGTGACTCGTGATGGCATCTTGCAATCGATCCTTAGGATGAA
>NW_015261660.1:0-437 GCF_001447785.1 Gekko japonicus
CAGCCGCTCTTTAACATAGAAACGGCAGGATGCTTTCTCGCTTGCTTGAGGAGATCACGACCCCCAACCGGTTGCTCTTATCACAGGGAATCAGGGAGCGCCTCAGCATTTAGCAGAGGAATTCAGATACGTGCCCCGCCATGCCATGCGGCTGATTTTGGGAGGCTTGCAAAGTAAATACTCGTAATAAACAGTGATGGGGAAATCAATGGGAACAAACGAAGGGCCCGCCGTGCCGTATCTCAGCTTCCTCCCTCTCGTTGTTGCCGTGCTGATTAATAACCCGCAATCGGGTAACAAGCAGAGCCAGGGAACGTGAGGATTGCTCTTGTGCAAAACGATGGCAGGCAGTTGCCAGTCGCTGGCGAGAGGCTGGCTTGGAAAGGCTCTTCCAAGGTCATTCAAGAGGGCTGCCAGGAAGTTAGTTCAGGAGACGG
>NW_015261661.1:0-437 GCF_001447785.1 Gekko japonicus
AGGAGGGGCCAGTGGACAGGAGCCCAGAAATGAGTGTTGCCGGTGACATGGGGAGACCGGCTTGATAGCCTTTACGTTTCAGGCAGTGCCAATTCCCACTCTCCGGGCCACAGAAAGCATTGGGGCCTTCCCACACTAATGCGCAGGGATGCCATCAGCCGCTGGAGTGCTTGTGACATTGGTCACCCGTGGCCTTTCTGTACAGACTAGTGCTCATGTGCCAGTGGCGGAAGGAGGGCAGGAGTGCGGCTGAGGCGCCTGAAGACCCTTCGGCAAGAAAGCTCCTTGCAAGCAATACGTTCCTCCCGGGATGTGAAACAGGCGGGGCCGGGACTGGATCCGGAAACAACGGATGTCTCAGATGTCGGTCCGTTTTGAGCACGTGGCAGCCGAGGCATCATCACCCGGAAGGGGCCTTGGTTCTCCAGAGGGTCTCC
>NW_015261662.1:0-437 GCF_001447785.1 Gekko japonicus
ACAATGAAATATAAATATTCTGGCAAATATTACTTTCAGTTAGATACCTTCAAGGGAGCTTTAATGAATCTTTCACCAAAATAGAACTATGTGTGTCAAGTTAGGCAAATAGGATACTTCTGTCTGATGGTACAAATAGTTGACTACCTGAATGAGCCTCTTAATTCAGAGTAAAAGTAACATCTGGCTGTCTCTGTGTCTCTGAGGTGTCTCATGGCCATCTGTTGTGTCTCGAATTGGACACGTTATACATGCTGCAAGAATCAGTTCTTCATCATAAAGTCTGAGTAGCCGATAGTTCAAAGTTTGCTTATTCACACAGATTATTATACAGAACACATAAGGATGCAGAGCCCCAAGTACAAAATATTTTAGCTCAGTATATATTGTGCAGTAGTACTGTCCTTGGGCAATAGAACAAAGTTTGAGTCCAGTGG
>NW_015261663.1:0-437 GCF_001447785.1 Gekko japonicus
GCAGTAGGTACTGGGATATTTATTTCAATATTTCTATCCCACCATTCTCCCACAATAGGGACCAAAATCAGCTTACAAAATGTAATGAATGTAAAAATACAATTTACAAAACCATGTACACCCCCAACAAGCCCCTCCCCCCTAAACTTCAAGCAGATAAGGAGACACAAGGACATCTAAAGCTTGTGATGGTTCTACTGGTATATCACACACAATACTTCTGGTGACAGTGGAAGGACAGCTGCTCAACCCAGGTGTTATGTAGCTGGTGTTCATGTTTGATATTCAGAATGCTCCCTTGCGCCAGCTGTGTTCTTCAGACATCCTTCTTCTGTTTCCCACTCTTAGCACTGTCTGTACAGCAACAGCTACTTCATGGCCTTTTTCCTTTGGAATGGCCTACCAGAGTTAGGCTGCGATCACACACACAAAATAAT
>NW_015261664.1:0-437 GCF_001447785.1 Gekko japonicus
CTTTGGTTCAGGCCTCCCCTAGTCTAACACCAGCCCAATTCAAAGGCTCAGAAAGCCCTGTGTGATCTTGGCCCACTGTATCTCAAGGACTGCCTGTTCCCATAGGAACCTCCCTGAAATTTGAGATAGCCAAGAAAGGCCCAGATTCAGGTACCACAAAAGTAATCCAAAGAACTCTACTCAGACGAAAGTCTCCTTTTATTCAGTGGGGTTTACTGCCAGGAAGGAGTTCTTAGCATGGTGTCCGATCTCATGTGGAGGCAAGACTGGCCTCTTCGGGAATCAGGGCTTCATCAGGGGCCGGGAGGGGTACCAACTTTTGAATGGATCCCTGCAGTTGTCCCTTTCATTCCAGTTCGATCTTCAGAAGACTGTGTCCCACCAAGAGCTCCAGATTTCTGCATATCAGTGCTGGAAAGTGCTGTCAAGTTGCAGCT
>NW_015261665.1:0-447 GCF_001447785.1 Gekko japonicus
GGGATATAATGCCACAGAGTCCATCCTCCCAAGAAGCCCTTTTCTCCAGGGGAACTGGGCTTAGTTGTCTGGAGATCAATTGTAGTAGCAGGAGATCTCCAGGTGCCACCTAGATGCTGGCAAGCCTAGTTATAGGAGAAGCTGTTGCAGGGAGAGGTGCAGGAAAAGGAACAACCGGTTTTCTTCAGCCCGATACCTGCTTTTAAGCATTACATAAGAACGTAAGCATAACAGAGTCTGAGTCCATTGGCACCTTTAAGACCAGCAAGTTAAGAGTGGGGACTCTGATCAGGGAAAGCCATGTTTGATTCCCTACTTGTCCACATGCAGCAGCTGGTGTGACCTTGGGTCAGTCACAAGTTCTCTCAGAGCTGTTCTCTCAAAGACAGTACTAGAAAGAGCGCCCTCAGCCCCACCGACTTCACAGGGTGTTTGTTGTGGAGAGGG
>NW_015261666.1:0-437 GCF_001447785.1 Gekko japonicus
GGAGGAGGAGGAGAGGCAGATGGGAAAGGATACTGGTGTCATTGTTTCCCCTTCCAGAGTAAAGGTATATGTGCCTCCTCCTCCTTCGCATGAAAAAAGGAGAGAAGGTGCTGCGGGAGCTTCAAAGGAAACATTGAGAATATGATTACAGCAGCAATGAAGGAGGGGTGGAGGGCTACTTTAATTGCTTGGAGAATGACTGGTATGTCCCAAGTGACCTGCTTCTTATTCCATACCAGGTACATACTAGTATAGTATAAATTCTGCTTTCTCTGTCAAGTATTTCTTTCTTTATTTCAAACATCTACACACCCACGCTTCTCACAGACAACTGAGAGACAAGGCAAGTAACAAGATGAAGACATTTAGAACCACAGAATCCAAAAACACCAAACAATTAAAACAGCCAGCAAACCTAATAAGCTATACTCATGTAC
>NW_015261667.1:0-437 GCF_001447785.1 Gekko japonicus
CTACAGTTAACGCTGGCTGGGACAGCACACCTTGGCTGTTTTGTTTACTGAGGACAAGCACCGCTGAGTGTTGAGGGTACTTTTACCGGGTCAGGGCTCCTTTGCACCAAACACCAGCCCCTAACGCCAACCACCTCAGTCACCAGCTGCAATCCTAAGAACACTTCCATGGGAGTAAAACTCCTTGAATAAAGTCTAACATACTTCTGAGAGTAGATCTGCCTAGGCTAGTCTCTTATGGGCCATAACTAGCACATCTGATATTCCGTTCTGTCTGGCCAAATCCCTTCAGCCAACCATCAACTGACATTTCTCAGACGATCAGCTGTCCTCCAATGATACTGGAGAGTGACTGTCCACTAACTGACCAATCATTTGTATTTATTTATTTGAATCTTATACCCTACTTTCCTCCCCAATAGGGACCCAAAGCAGCT
>NW_015261668.1:0-437 GCF_001447785.1 Gekko japonicus
AGCGTCTTAACCACTTGAGCCACCTGGAGCACGCAACAAAGCCCATTCACCGATTCTCTCCAAAAGCAAACTTTTACTCTGTAGCACAAATCCAATTCATGCCCAAAATCATTTATCCAATTGTATCACTGGTCCGAAAGTTATAATTATCATTATTTTCTAAAGCACCAATAATGACTAGTTACTCTGGGTTAGTTCGCTCCAGGGTACATAAATTGATCTCCTTTTAACAATCTGTCTGACAGTGCTTAGGTTTCCCTTTTTAGTAAATTGCTAATTAGAGAGTTTAAGGACTCTTGTAACATGCACTGCACTAAAACCAAGGGGCACTCTAGTCTGAACTGCAAATCTGACATCGGAGGAGGGGGAGAAACCAGCCAACTGACTGTTTTAGCCTAGCCTGAAGGTAAGAGGATTTTTAGCCGTAAAACAATCTA
>NW_015261669.1:0-437 GCF_001447785.1 Gekko japonicus
TTGAGGTATGATGAGGGAAGTTTGCTAATTCTCTGCATTCTGGCACCTTGCTGTGATATAATGGTTTTCTGTCACATGTTTTACTTTACTAGTATTTTGAATTGCTGAGCTGGATGTGCTCCCAGTTTTCTGGGTTTTCAAATGCTTCCCTAAGCATGTTCTCAAACTGAGGATTTTAATTGCCAATAAAATGGGGGCATGTTATCCTGTTTGCCTGAAGTTTGGTAGGAAGGATCCCTGGTCTGATACAATCTCTAAGCATTTCTTCTAATTAGTTAGGAGGGGAACAAGTTGTATCTTGGAATACTGTACCTCTGACTGCCTTTAAAATGGGAACACTTTGTCCCGGCAACATGATATTTGGCAGGAAGAACTCATGAGTGAGAAGTACAATCTCTCAAATCTCCATTTAAATAGGACAGAAAACAAAACAAAAA
>NW_015261670.1:0-437 GCF_001447785.1 Gekko japonicus
TGCTGCCCCATATGGCTTCAAAACAAAACAAACCACAAAAATTGTATGACAAAAGTACCAAAGTTACCTCTGCTTGGTTCAGTCCCACCTTAGCGCTAACTGTGATTTCCTATCAGTTGATTCCAATACCGTTATTTCTACGGGGCCGCTTCCAGTCACGGCACACGCTTTACATACGCTCCGGATGCCCTCACTGCTTTTGTTCCTCCTGCTACCAGCTGGTTATTTAAAATCGAAGAAACGTCGCCTCTGTAGCGAAAGTGTCAATCGAGGACTTTTACTCTCCCGTTTCATTAGGACTATCTTGCATTTCGATCCTTCAGATTCGTCAAAGCCACTTTTGTAATATAGGGCCACTTGAAAACTGTAGTAGAGTCTGTCACTCCCGCCTCAAATACCCCACCTGTATACGGACGTGCTACGTTAATAAACTTCGC
>NW_015261671.1:0-437 GCF_001447785.1 Gekko japonicus
CCTCTAGTATTAATACACTCAAGGTATGATTCATACAGGGCTGAAAGCAACTTAAATTCCTTACTGGTATTGCTGCTGTCAGGGGGCTGGAAGAAGAAGGTGGGAGGTACCACTTAGGCTGCATTCTTACTGGTACTCTGTACTGGCTCGTACCAGCTTACTTTCACCCCTGGACTCATGTAGTCATAACTCTGGACTCCTTCCATCCTGGCTTTAAGCATTTGTTTGTGTGGTCTTTAACGAATCCAACTTGAAGTTGTATTCTGGCTCTTTGGATGATAAAAGCTGAATTGTTGCAGGCTTGGAAACGTCTCCCGTCCTGAAGGTTTGATGCTGTCGCCTGACGCATACACTGTTTTTTTGACTACACAGTCAAGTAAGACTTTGTCCCCCTCCGGTGGATCTGATAGAGATGAGTTTCTGATGGCATTTTGTAC
>NW_015261672.1:0-437 GCF_001447785.1 Gekko japonicus
AATTCCTTATTCATAGTTTTCTCTCCTGATGCCCATGTGGCAGATTGTTCCAGAGGTCAGCCATGTGGGTCTGCATAGGACAATTAGGTTTGACAGTAACACCTTGAAGACCAACAAGAGTTTCAAGGCATAAACTTCCGAGAATCTGTGCAACAGAGTTATGCAGAAATCAACTTGTGTGAGCATGGCTGAGCGGGAAGTTGCATTTTATAAGCAAGGCCCTCTTTGCCGTGAAGAGCAACTGGGGAGTCGGCTTTACCTATTAATCAACCTACGGGCGTGTTCATAGAGAAGCTTTTTCTAAACGAGCGCACTCTGTAAGATACAAACCACCACTTTCAGTCAACAGAGTGGCTCTAAATGGATGGTGGAAGATAAGCTGCAGCTGACTTGGAGTAGCTCTGTAGGGTTTTGAAGGCGAGAGACGTTCAGAGGTG
>NW_015261673.1:0-436 GCF_001447785.1 Gekko japonicus
GTGCGCCGATCGTCAACGCGTGGACATCGCGACGCGACGGGATGAGCGAGATATAGACCGTTGTGCGCGAAATCGTCGAACCCTGCTCGCCGACGCCGATATCCCTCAACGCTGGCGGCAGCACCGCTGGCGACTGCTTAATCCACCGGACCTGGCTGTCGCAAGAGCCAAGGAGGCGCAGCTTTTCTCTACCGGGTCAGCACGCCGCTTCTGGAACAGCCTGGAACGGCAACTCGATCTACCGGAACTACGACGGCAAGCGCAGCACACCCTCTGCACCGCGCTCGATGTCTACGTTTCTGCGGCCTCCCATGTACCCAAGCCTCGGCAATTGGCTCTAGCGGGCACCGAGAATCGTGCTGTGTTTGCTGCAGTCATCATTCGGGAGCACCAGTCAGCAGTGCGGACCAGACCATGAGTCTGGAGCACTAGTCAG
>NW_015261674.1:0-437 GCF_001447785.1 Gekko japonicus
ATAGACAAATAACAACCTAAGTAGCTGACAATTTGCTGATCTTTAATGGTAACCCAAATTGTCCCCCTGACGTGGCTACCTGACTCCTAGTAAGACCAGACCTCACCTTACTCTAATCTTTTCTATGTCCATGACTTCACCCTGCACTGGGTTAACATCTCCCTCATTAGCATTACAATCCACAATAAGAACAGACATATGCCTTTCTATATATAATGGTATTAAAATTATTTGGGGTCACTTTCAGTTTAGAGTCCTTCAGATATCTGAGAATGTCTCAATACAATGCAGAGATGTCCTATAAGTTCAGGCAACAACTCTTCATTATACAGGCAAAGGTTGTAATGAAAATTAGTGATGCTGAGTATATACAATCAGAGGTAAATCATAGAATCACAGAGTTAGACGTGGCATACAGGCCATCTAGTCCAACCCCC
>NW_015261675.1:0-436 GCF_001447785.1 Gekko japonicus
AGGCCCCACCTGGAGATTGGCATCCCTAGCCACTAGGACTCCTGGCTCGGTGGAAGAGTCCTTGGATCCAGCCCAGCGTATCCATCCATTTGCCCGGCTTAATCAAGTGACGACTGCTGTCTGGCGATGCGACGCTGTCTACGTCTCCGTCCAAGTCCGAGGCGCCCGTGCTGGATCAGGCCCAAGACCCATCTGTCCCAGCATCCTGTTTCCAAACATAGCCATCCAGACGACCTTGGACCACAGCCCGTCACCGTTACTCCTCCCCGGCATCTGGTATTCAGCCTCTCTCCATGGAAGCCACATCCAGACTACTATGGCTGAAAGCCACTGATAAGTCTCGCCCTCCAAGTCACGTCACTGGATGCCAGATAGGGAAATTTCCCCACTCACGTGACTCGCTAAGCAGACATTTGAGAGTCAGTGTGGTGCTCTG
>NW_015261676.1:0-436 GCF_001447785.1 Gekko japonicus
GCGACTGAACAACAACAAGAAGAAGAAATGGGAAAATTTCAGCACACTATACAGATTATACTTTTGTTTCTTATTACAGAGACCTGTGAAATTTCTGGTGTCTTTTTCCATATGGAGACAGCCGTTTTGGTGTCATCTTGTACCCAGTCCATTTTGGGGTTAGTGATGCTCGTCCACTCATCAGTTCAGTTCTCATCCTGTTTGCCAGTTGCAAACAGGGAGGTGATTTTTTGACAGACTGTTTATAGGCCTCTTCGTGGCTCCTTGGCAGGTAGCTTCACCAGCACAGTACAGCATAGCTGGCTTTTGGCGCATGCATGTTCTCACGCAGCCAGATTAGTTCTGCTGTGGTGCTGTTCTACTTGGTAGGCAATTGTTTATAAAGGCATTAAATCAATAGGAAATTATATAAATCAGGTGTAAATAAATACTGTTC
>NW_015261677.1:0-436 GCF_001447785.1 Gekko japonicus
TTTCAAAAGGCTTTTGACAGGGTACCTCATCAAAGCAGTAAAATACATTTACCTTTGACAAGAAATATTGCTGCGCATAGTCAATTTCCTATTTTTCCCAGAAAAAAAACATAAACGAGAAATCCCCATAGCTTTACATTTTGAGAAATTTTACATCTCTAGTAAATGTAGGAGAGCTCTGGACTGTAAAAGTGATCTCTTATTTTTAAGAGGATGTATACACGCCTTATGTAGCTTGAAATAAGTGAGAAAGGAAATGAAAGGAAATGACATCTTTACAGTTCTTAATAGGAATCCCTAGTGGAAAGCCCAATGACGCAGTTGCCTTCACCAAAAAGGATGCTGAATTACTTTCTTCATTTGAATCTTTAAACAATGCTATGAGCTATAGCTAGACTGACAATAGTTACATCAGGTTTCAGCCAAGTACATTTTA
>NW_015261678.1:0-436 GCF_001447785.1 Gekko japonicus
CGGGAGATGTCAGGGATTGAATCTGGAAACGTGTGCACGTGAAGGATGCAAAACAACGCATAAGTGAAAGGTACACGCTGCCAGACAGATTTTCTACACGTTTCCAGTTGCTGTGGCTGAAAGTAGTTACAGCAAAGTAGCATGTATTGAAAACTGCAGGCATTCTATTATGCATGTTACGTTATGGAGCATGAATAGTGAAATGGCCTCTGCCTGTTTTGTACCTGTTGAGTGCCAGCTTACAGAACAAACTGTAGAAATGTAATTTCAGAAATAAAAGAGAAAGTGTTATTTTCTGATTCGTGAGACTGTATGACTATACAGGATAGGATCGTATGTGTGGGAGGAGACTTTGTTATAAGCTTGTACCTGGCTTGTACCTCCTTCCAGCACTTTGCTATTTTCAGGTCATGGTAACTAAAGGGGTCCCCCCCCC
>NW_015261679.1:0-436 GCF_001447785.1 Gekko japonicus
CTTAAAGATGCCACTGGACTCAGATTTTGCTTTGAGTTTTGAAGTGTCACATGGTCTACCTGTAGTGGGTATGCCCAGCCCCTGGCAGTGGTAGGGGATCTCCCACCCCCAGGTTTCATTGCTCTCCACCACATGGAGTTCTGGCAGGAGATTTTTTTTTTAATGCAGCCTCATGTACTTACAGGAAGTGACAAAAGGTAGCTCTAGGAATTGCCACAGCTCTAGGAATTGCATTTCCAAAGGATCCATTTTACACTACACCAGCTTTCCCCAGTTTCTTTAAGCCTGTGGTCATCTTTGAAGTTCAGACACGGAGTGGTGGGTCAGCCACAAAATGGCTGCCTCAGGAAATGGAGCCAGCCACAAAATGCCTGCCACAACTTACCTTCAGTTACGCAGTTAAGTTCCTTTTTTTATATATAAACAGATTTTATTA
>NW_015261680.1:0-436 GCF_001447785.1 Gekko japonicus
TTGCTTGTACAAATATGTATTGTTGTGGCTGGTTCAGAGGATACCTTTTAAAGCATGGGACACTGATATTTTTGAGAAGACCACAAGTATTGTTCATGCATTTTCCACTCAATAAGCATATTTTATTTACCGAGCAAATAACCATTAGCAATATGACAACAAGAAATAACAAGAAATCAAAGCTATTGATCTATGAAACTGGTGTGTCTCTTGTGGAAAGTGACGCCCTACTGTTTACACCTTTCCTTAACAAGAAAGTGATCATTATAATTTGGTTTCCATGGTGATTTTTTTCACTTGGGGGAAAAAAAGACAGGGAAATAGAGGCTTCTCCCAAGTTTGATTTCTCTTGCACAGGAAATAAATTGTGCAATTTCACTTTGTCCATACTTCAAAACTTCCACATTATTTTGAAAAACTTACACTGCAAGCCTAA
>NW_015261681.1:0-436 GCF_001447785.1 Gekko japonicus
GAAAAGGAAGGGTCTCTAAAGTAAGCATTCACCGGCTTTTGCTCATTTCTTGATGTTTGCCTCTCTCTAAACAGTATCTGCAGTCTCTCACAAGAGGGAGCTCTGAACAAGCATTTATTCATGTTGTCAACAAATGATTTGCATCGTACCACAATGGAGAATGGCAACATGCCAGTTGTTTTCTCTGCATTGTGTGACTAATTATTGTTTTTCCCTGAAAGGCACGTTAAGTCTTTTCCTTGAACTTTATAGTCCCTTTTCATTCATAGTCTCTGCTCTACCCTTTGAGCATGATTCATGTTGGTGGGAGACTGTGAGCAAAAAGCCATTTATCTTCTTGGCATTAAGGCCACTTCACCTATCTTCTTGGCATTAGGGTACAATTCTAGCTCACCTTCTCATGATGTACCCTGGATAATGCTAAAGAGCTAAAACT
>NW_015261682.1:0-436 GCF_001447785.1 Gekko japonicus
CCAGTGTCAAAGCCTAACTTACCCTAATTATACAAAAACGGTAAAGGAGGCTGAAGTGGTTTGTAACGACTCGTGTGTGGAGTGTTCATGAGCAGAAAAGTGAGCTGATTGTCCTAGTCAAGTACTAACCAGATTAAGTGTCCAAGTTAACATCTCATTAGCAAGCAGTCATGCTCAAATGTACCAACTAATATATACTGCATGGGTCTGCAGAGATCCTGACCAAGCACCTGGAGATCATGGGATGGATCAGGGCCAATAAAGTGAACAGTGGGATGGATTGGTTTCCATTTTCATACCAATGACTTAAACATCAGCTAGGATCCTAACTAGCATTTGCATGAATACAGAAAATAAAGCTGTATGCACTTCACATGCATGCATCTATGACTTGCGGTTAAAACTTCTGCCATTGAATCCAGCAGTGCATCCATGC
>NW_015261683.1:0-437 GCF_001447785.1 Gekko japonicus
TTAACGTTAAATTGTCTCCATTTATGTTCCAGGGAGTTGAGTTTGATTTGCATCATTTTTTCAGAACGTTTTAAAGTATTTAAATCTACCTGTAGGGTCTCCGTCGCTTCCAATGCTGATTCGGCCGCTCTACAGGCTGCTCCGAGTCCTTCCGTTAGTTCCTCCAGTTTGTTTTGTACTGGCTGTAGATGTTCCGCCATTGACTCCTTAAAAAAACGTTGTATGTCCGATTTTAAATCCATTAAATCCTTCTTCAAAAGCGGTTCGTCGCTGGGGTTTTCTGAGTCGGTAGCGGCCGCCATTTCAGATCGTTCTGGCGTCTGTGGTGTCTGAGGCGTATCTTTTTGAAAATAAGTGGCCACCGAAGCCGAATTCTTCTTCGTTGAAGGCGCTTTGTGCCCTTTCAGTTTTCCCATGTCTTTGAAGACTTTTTTTGG
>NW_015261684.1:0-436 GCF_001447785.1 Gekko japonicus
GGGGGGGGGGTGGAGAGCCTAATTCCTCACAGGCTTTTTGTCCCGGGTCCAGTGCTGCTAGGAAGTGTTTTTTCCCCCTCATTTCCCCACAGCATCATAGTTCATTTGTGCACTTCCCAGGGTTTCCCCAGCTTTTCTCCAATGCTTCCCAAATCTGCTGTGCTGCTAAGGTTCAGAAACAATTACATTAAAACCTGTGGATGGGACAGTTTGTATCTTCTTGGTCCTGCTTATGCAGCAGCCATTTTCTCTGCTCCATCCATTTCCTTCCCCTGCCACTGAGGGGCATTTTGGTTTTTAATAGGCAATTGAATATCATCATGTCTTTATAACAATTTGTGTGTCAGGTTCTCTCAATTCCCAGTTTTCATCTTTAAAAAAGCAAGTCTAGCTCTTTTTGTTGTGGAGATGTAAGGGGAAAGGTATATCTCTGCAA
>NW_015261685.1:0-436 GCF_001447785.1 Gekko japonicus
CCACAGAGACATGGGGGAAATTCCTAGAGCATCCCTATGAAAAATAATTTTCTGGCCATTTTTCCTCCCACTCCTCAATTTCTCAAGGGCTCAAGGGTTGAGGGTAGCAAATGGCAAGTTTAACATCCATTTTCATGGATGAAAAAATGGATGCCTTTTTCTAACACCCCTGTCCTCACACCAAAAACAAGAGCGCTCCCCCATGACTCATTGCCAAAGGCTCTTGCATGGCCATGTGCATGGGCATATTTGTGGACATGTACAAATATAAAGATGTATTTTCCCACCCCCAAGATTTACAGTGCCATCTAATACAGAATAGCCTAAAACCAACAAAACCAATAGGCTTAGCATGAGTTACCTCTGCATAGGACTGTTAATTTGTAAAGTCCTGCAGAAAGGGAATGAAACCTGTAGAATTCTAATGCTTATTAAC
>NW_015261686.1:0-436 GCF_001447785.1 Gekko japonicus
CAACAACAACAACAATAATAATAATAAATGTTTGAGTTCTGGATTAGGCCCCAGGGGGACCCAGGTTCACACCCCCTCATTTGCTGTGGAACGCATTGGGTGACCTTCGGTCAATCATATTATCTCAGCCTAAACCACCTCACTGTGCCACATTAGGAATTTCTCCTGATCCCAATGGTCCTTACCATAGAGACTGCAAATATTCCTAGAGTGGCACTGGGGGGGGGGCGCCATGACCTAGCCTCAGGGTGATTATTTGAGCATCTGCAGTGCTTCCCCCCTACCCAGGCTCGGCCCCACCTCAAACGATCCCAGGGACTGACCGTGCAGAGCTGGCAGCCCCACACGTGCCTGAGTTCTTTTCAGCCCAGGCACTCAAGTCTCTACAACTAAGCCACGGCCCCTCCTCTCTAGGTAAGGTACAATTAAAAATATT
>NW_015261687.1:0-436 GCF_001447785.1 Gekko japonicus
CAGCATGAAAAGAGAGGGTGTAGAACCTTTCCCCCTAGTGTGTCTAGTTTTCTATTTGCAAGGATATATATGCACTTTAAAGCTAGAATACACCACCTGCTGTCTGAAGTGTTGCACTATTCTATTCTACCATTTCACGCTCCTGAATCAGAAGTATGTATGAATCAAGCGTTAGATAACAGACTGGGTTCTGCTTGCATGGTGGTGTAATAGTTGAAGTGGGAACACATGGAAGATTACAGCAGCTATTTTTATGACAAAATCAGGGGCAATCCCCACTCCCACCCGCCCAAAGATGTAGATGCTGTTATTTGTGGTGTGATTTTTATATTAAAAAAACAGATACCAGTTAGGGTTTCCAAATCCCCCCTGGCCACCAGTGGGGGTGGGTAGGGTTGACAGCTCCAGGATATTTGAAGGTGGAGCCTGGGGAGGA
>NW_015261688.1:0-436 GCF_001447785.1 Gekko japonicus
GTTCAGTCCCACACACCCACACAAAAATGAATTATGAGTTTCAAATTATGAGTTCCAAACATTATTTATTTATATTTATATCTGTTTTACAATCAAAGGTGACCACAAAACAGCTATATCTCAAATGACAAAATCTGTATCATCAATTGCCTGTATAATTATAACTGACCATCAAAACAGGATGCTGCAAATCTAAGATTTCTGTTGCTACCTTATACTATATAAAGCTAGTTTATAAGGTAAATGTGTATAGAAACCTGGACATAAGTAAAGTATCTCTCAGTGTTAATTAAGATACGAATCTGTCCATACTAGAATGCAGTGGATAGTGCAATTCATAATGAATTTTGGGCTAACAGCAACAGATACACGACTGTGAGTTTATAAGAATGTTCAGATACTCCTAAATGAGTCCACAGGCACTGTTTGGAATCAT
>NW_015261689.1:0-436 GCF_001447785.1 Gekko japonicus
ACTTGTGTTCTATCGTCCCGCCACCCAAAACGGCAGCTCCCTTCTTAGGAGGATGCCCGAGTGACCACCATTTCATAGCCGCCTCCCTTCAGCAGTCATTTTCTGATTGGTCCCAGTCCCACCACCACCCACGGCAGCCATTTTGTTGTGGCTCCACATCAACCCCTCCAGGGGCAGGGGACACACTGCAGGCCCTTTCCATAGTGTCACAAACTCCCCACCAGTGAAGTCGAGGAAAACGCCTTCCTTGGCACACACGGGCCCACAGGTGCCGAAGGTTTCCTTTGCCAGGTGCTATTCAAGCCTTCCGACTGAGTGCCCTACTTCCGCCTGGCAGTCTGCTTCGCCCCCTTCTTCTCCCTCCCAGTCTGGCTTCTCCCTCTCTCTGGGCTGTTTCCACGTTCACTCCTTCCTGGTCCTCTTCCCCTTTTCCCTA
>NW_015261690.1:0-436 GCF_001447785.1 Gekko japonicus
AGGTACAAAGCAGTTCAAACTGTTCTGGCCAGACTTATGTGCCTCATAGTCTCTTGTGAAGTGAACGTAAACCCAAGAATACACTTAAACGCTCCCTGTTGCTGAGCATGACAAGGGAACATTAGTGGCAGCAAACTTTCAAGGAAACGTGTCTTTTTTCCCACTGAGGAGCACTGGAAAGTTTCTAAGGCATGCCAGGGTTTCTCAGAACACAGTTTGGAAACTGGGAGAGGACACACTGGAGCAAAATGTATAGGATAAACTTTCCTTCGTGGGTTTTGTTGTGTTCAAGTTTTGTTTTGGGGGTTGGGTTGGAGTTGTTGGGGTTTTTTTGTCCTTTGTGCCTACCCACATGACAACTTCACTCTGAGCAGAATACTGGGGTATTGCTGGGTGTGGGTGTTGCAGGGAGAAAGTGGGCAGCCTTTGTAGGATG
>NW_015261691.1:0-436 GCF_001447785.1 Gekko japonicus
CGTCCCCACATTAGCAGCAACATGATGACATTGCTTCCAGTGTGTGCCAGAAGTGACGTTGCTGGTGACGCTGACATAGACCTCTCTTTTCTCTGATAGTAATTCCTCACTTCCTGCCAGGTGTACATGCCAACCCTAGGCTAAAGTGCTAAGCCTGGGATCAGGAGACCCAGGTTCAAATTCTCACCCAGCCATGAAGCTCAATAGATGACCTTGGGCTTATCATTCTCTCTCAACCTAACCATTTTTGTGGGGTTGTGGAGAGGATAAAATAAGGGAGGGGAGAAAGCTGTGTGATGTCCAGAGGTTCCTGGACTGGAAAGGAAGGATAAAAATGTGATACTGAGTTAATTCAGACATCATGCCTAAATCATAGTTTAACTGGTTAGCTTAGTGTAGTGGTTAAAAGCCAGTCTGGTGTAGTGGTTAAAAGTGC
>NW_015261692.1:0-436 GCF_001447785.1 Gekko japonicus
CTCCAAACTCCCGCCGATGATGAGCTCCTCAACATTTTCTGACACCTCGTATGAGAACTGTGCTTGCAGTTCCTGATTTCCTCATGAGAGCTGAGGCTCAGGGGTTGGTCTAAGAGGCCACCTGGTATTGAAAGGATCGGCCCTCTTGGGGCCTGCTTCCTTAAGAAACTCAAACAGGAGAACAATCAGTCGGAGCAATCAATCAGTCTCATTTTCTCTTTCCAGGAAACGGCTGCAAAGAGGTGCAAGAATGGCTTTTGCCAAGATGGAGACATCTATGATGTCCTGATCGGGCCCGACAGAGTGACCTGGTAAGACCTTTAAGCGTCTGTGCTAGGGTTAAATTGAAGATGGTCCCTTTGTAGCAAAACAGTACACCCAATGTGGTGTATTGTCAACGAGCGAGGCCCTGGGATAGCATCCAATCATCTGCTTT
>NW_015261693.1:0-436 GCF_001447785.1 Gekko japonicus
GAGACCCTGGAGAGCCTCCGCCAGTCAGAAAAGATAATACTGACTTTGATGGATGAATAGTCTGATCAGTATAAGGCAGGTTCATGTGTTCATTTGACTGCAAGTGCTGGGAAAGACCTCTCTTTGCTAAACACCCTGGAGAGCCACCACTGGCCTGAAAAGCCAATATTGAGCTACAGGAACCGACCGTCGGACCGGCTACTAGGCAGCTGTGTACAGTCTGGTGTGCTAAATAAATCAGCACAATTTTAACTATCAAGGGGTTGAGGGCGCTGCCTTGGCACTGGCTGGATCCATACATTATTGGAAAGTACATTTCCTAGATTGTCATGCCCAGACAAGGGAAATCCAGGAAGTGAATCATTACAGTAGCACAGTCTCCCATGTAACACCCAGTGTTGTCATGAACCATGTTCCCTCTAAGCTGAATTAGTGT
>NW_015261694.1:0-436 GCF_001447785.1 Gekko japonicus
TATAGCTCTACTAATGTTCCTCACTCTAATCTTGAGAACTTTTTCCAAGCTCACCCACTGAAGAAAACTTTATCTGAGGAACATAGGACTCTGATGGAGGAGCCTTTCAAGTCTCAGGAGGTTCTAGACGCTATTAAAAGACTCAAGCCTTCCAAAGCGCCGGGGCCGGATGGATTCACTCCGGAATTTTATAAAAAGTTGCTTTGCTCTTGGCCACTCCCTTAACTAAGGCTTGCAACCACATTCTAAATACAGGAAATCTTCCCCCATCCTGGAATAGAACCTCGATTATAGTTATCCCCAAACAGGGGAAAGACCCAGCACTACCGGCCTCTTATAGGCCCATTTCTCTGTTAAATACAGACTTCAAAATTTTCACTTATATTCTAGCTAATAGGCTTAATTCTTTTGTCACACATTATGTTGATCAGGATCA
>NW_015261695.1:0-436 GCF_001447785.1 Gekko japonicus
GAGGGGAGTGAGGAACTGCTTTACTGTTCTGCGGGCTTGGTCTCTCGCCTTCGACTGACTCGAGGTCCCGATTGTAGTGTTCCAAAGTGACGGTTCCAAATATCCATAATTGAAACCGAAGGCCTTATTTCAACATCATCTTGATAGGCTGTGTGCCGGGGTCTCCAAAAAGGGCAGTGTGGCTCTTATTGGATTGCTCTCAGAGCACTGGTAATGGCTTATTAGGACAGTAAATATAGAGAGAAATATTTAGAAGTGTGGCGTTGTGCCCTCAGTTCATTTATCCAAGCCTGAGTGGCACACCAGCTTCTCTTTGCCTCTAAGCACAGTTTTGGAGAATGGGAACAATGCTGTTCTCATGACCTGATGGGCAATCTCCTCCCACCCCCTTGGACTTCCTCCCACATCTGTATGCATAAACTCACTGTTGATGTTC
>NW_015261696.1:0-436 GCF_001447785.1 Gekko japonicus
ATGCTTGCGTGGTTCACACCGAAGGAAATGAAGCTGTTCCAAGTAAAGACTGAGTAGAAGGAGGTGCGAAGGCTCTTTTGCAAATATCTGAAGAAGCCTGAACAACTCTTTCCACTCTGAAGTAGCAGAAAATGTAGAAGGCGACAGACTCAAGAGGCAGCAAAGTAGATGTGGATTGAAATTCTTAATTGTAAGAACTGCCGGGGAATGGAACAAGTTGCCCAGGGAAAGGGTGGGTTCTCTTTCTGTATAGGCTTTTACAAAGGAGATTGAGTGTCAGTCAGGTATAGTTTTAAGTCGTTCACTCTGCAAGTGCCAGAGCAACCTGACATTATAGGGATTAGAACAGACAAGAGGCGGGACCCGCGATACTCGCAAGGGGGAGAGAAGTATTCCCCACAGCTCCAGGCTTGCAGAAGCGGCAGCAGGTGAGCCC
>NW_015261697.1:0-436 GCF_001447785.1 Gekko japonicus
TACAGTGTAAACAACCACAGCATTCAGCCAGTCATGCTTGCATGGTTCTGTGCACTGACAAGTTCAAAGAAATATTCATAACTTGTGTCCTTTGGAATCCACAGGCCCACCTCTCTGTGGAAAACAAATGAGTTTAAATGTATGCGTATATTTTAATGGGTTTATATGCTTTTGTACCAGAATAAAGGCAACAAAATTTACATATTGTGGCATAGATGATGTCTCACCAAGGATTTGGAGAGCGCATTACTGCATCCCTCGGACTAAGCTGTATAACTGTCCCGCAAGGCATACTTGTGCTGTTGGTCTATAAAGAACAGCCCATTATAAAAGACCATCACAGGCTGATTCTTTGTCATCACTGGGACTAGAATATGATTGACATTCCTAGTACTACGACACCAGGTGTTCAGAGAGCCAGTTTGGTATAGTGGTT
>NW_015261698.1:0-436 GCF_001447785.1 Gekko japonicus
AATGCACATTGGTTCTTTCTTACAAACAGGTCTACACATGTACATGCAGGTTGTACTGTAATATGTGAACTGAACTTTCATCTGTGTACGGTCCATAGAGCGGTGGACCAGCCTATATTATCATATGATTCCCTCTGGCTAATTTGAGTCTGATCTGCAGATTTGCCTGGGAAATCAAAACCAATGAACAAGCTGATGTCATTGTCTTCAATTATGTTTCTTCTCTTGCTTGGATTAGGGAAGACTCTGTCATTTAGTCCATAATGCCAGAACTAGCACTAAACAGGTGGATTGTTTCCCACTATGAGTTTGTGGCTGGCAAAATTTGAACTGATGACTTCCATACTCAGGAACTGCATTCCTCCTATCCAGGTTGTTGGTTGTTTAAAAATGAGATTCCCTCCCTAGTTTTCACTGATTCCCTTGTATTAAAAAA
>NW_015261699.1:0-436 GCF_001447785.1 Gekko japonicus
AATATGCAGTTTATTTACATATAGTATATAACTTTGAATGGAATAGAACTGCAGTACAAATAACTTGAAGCAATGTCTCCTTTTGCAGTTGGTGTACATCAGCATGGTTTATACTATGAAAATATTCATATAAATTAATATTTTCAACAGTCTGAGATGAAATCTTTTATTTGCTAAGCAACAGTTACAGAGTTAGCAAACAGTGGTTTGTTTCTGATGGTTCACAAAGATGTTCTGAACACAATCTGCAAACCACTTAAAACTTTGTGGTACTTAAATCCAGTTTACAACCAATCATAAACAGTCATACTCACAGATCTTGATGGTGTGCTAGAGCTTACAAGATCTTTTACTACATTGTTTTGAGTTTCAGTGTTTCCTAGAACTGATAACTACAACCAACTTCAAGTTATTTATTTATTTATTAGATTTTTAT
>NW_015261700.1:0-436 GCF_001447785.1 Gekko japonicus
AAAAGTAGTTTTGTGTCAGCCATTTGAGGGGAGACAATCCCGAAGCATTGAATACTTGAGCGCGTCTGACAGATTCCATCCTGTGAAGTGGTTCAAGCATACAAAGACACAAGAAAATGCATTGCTATGCCTTCGAAACAGAAGAGAGCCCTTAAAGCAAAGCCAGGAACAGACAGGATAAGCCAGGGGAAACAAAGGTGACTTAGACAAGGCCTTGGGAACAGAGGAAGATATTTCTTTCAATCCGTTTATCTTAAATGGAAAAGAAAAAGAAATTTAGTTCAGCGAGGTTTGGGGGGATTGCACTAAAAGCCATTTGTTCCCAAGTTATACCAGTCACATTTGCTAAGAACATACATGGAAGTTTGTGCCTGACTCTTTATCTCCACAGATATTTCTGACATCTCTCTCTTTCTGGAGTTGCTAACCTCCAGGT
>NW_015261701.1:0-436 GCF_001447785.1 Gekko japonicus
CCCAATATCACAAATGGATTTGAGTTTTCTCTTGTACTATTTCCTTGTTGCTCTATTAGAAATAATTCACACTTTGCTACCCACACACAGGATCTTCCCCACCTTTTTCTTGATTTTTTTATCTTCGTTCCCTTTTCTCACTCTCAAGAGACTGCAAGACAATGGTACCAAGTTTAACTTTGGATTTAGTTTAAACTGTAATGCCAGATAACTTGCAAGATGCAAGGGTTATATTACCAAATAGGCATTACAAGGTTATTGGTTATTTACTTAACTGAGCAATGGATTGATATTGTGTATTGAATTGTTTTCACTTTGTATATTGTTGTTAAATCATTGTTCTCATTTTGAAACAATTGTATTACTTTATGCAAATTTCTAAATAAAATGAATATATATATAAAAAAAAGACCAACACATTTTAATTCTGGGTATA
>NW_015261702.1:0-436 GCF_001447785.1 Gekko japonicus
ACTCAATAATAAAACGCTTGCTTATTTTTACTGAATAGGTTATGCCAAAACTTTTAAAAAATTAGATAGCATAGTTTCAAATATTAAACATTTTCTGCTCAATTTATCTACTACATGGACATTTAAAAACACTTAGGGATTGATTTTCTAAAACATAAATAGCCTAGCATCTTTATATTAAGCATTTGCACTGTTGTATCTATCTCCAGCAACAGGATTAATCCATATAACACCATTATTGTGTCATGTACTGTGATGTTAGAGCTAGAAAAGCTATTGATAAACTCTTACCTACTGACTGACACAGCAAATATGAAGACAGTATAGCAAACTGCAATTATGTGTGATGGTAATTGGGCACTTACTTGACAGTTCTACCTTTGGGACTGTATTCTTGTGCTTGCAAAATTACTCTCTTAAAGCTACACATAATTCT
>NW_015261703.1:0-436 GCF_001447785.1 Gekko japonicus
CCCAATGGCAGCCACTTTCCCTGGTTAAATGCGAGTGATGGAGCTGACTAGAATCTTAAACAAGATTTTCCTCTTTAAAACATTTCATTTTTTAAAATGTTAGTGCATTGTTCAGAGTGGCTTTGACCCATCATGTGGTTCCCTGCCTTTGTAAAGCTCTGCGTGGGCAGATATATGTCTACATAAAATGTTCCAAAAATTCTCCTGGCCTTTGTGTGTGAGATGGGTCATGGAAGCTGACCCTTGTATTATTGAATATATGCCTATGCAGCTACTGCTGCAGGACTGGCGAAGCTATTGGGGGCTACTTTGGGTCTCCACCACCACCGGGTATTGCCACAGAAGAGTGTCATGGTTTGAGTGTTGGACTAGGACCATTCAGTTCACTGGAGGACCTTAGGGGAGTCTCACACACTCAGCCTAATCTACCTCACAG
>NW_015261704.1:0-436 GCF_001447785.1 Gekko japonicus
AGGCAGCGTCCTGTGTGTATTTGGAGGAAGGGAGGGGGAGGGTAATTTAGTGATAAGAGAACTGCTAGTTGCCCCCCCGACTTTAAAAAGTAATTTTCTCTTGTACAAAAGATATTACAACCTGTGAATCATTGTAATGATCATGTTTTTATCCCATCTCCCAAACTGTTCTTATACTGCTATATCCTTTTCGGCTTAAACAAATAGACTATGACAGTTTGAAGCAACATTTGATTGATGATCACACACACCCGTGGTTTCGGGGCGCAACACGTTTAAAAGGCTTTCCCCCTCCCACTTTGTTTTTTTCTCGTAGAAGATGGTTAGCATAAGTTTTGCAAATGTTTTTCTAGCGTGAAGCAAAGACAGTTGCACAACGCAAGATGTATGTTTTCGAGAGATGAGCGTACAGCAAAGGAGTTGCCCTCTGATTATT
>NW_015261705.1:0-436 GCF_001447785.1 Gekko japonicus
CCAAGTTTTACAAAAGCATTTCGTTTAGCAAAAAAATGGGCGGCCCACGATTGGGGCATGAATGCAGGACAAATTCTTGTGGAAATAAAACAAGCAAGCAAACAAACAAACCCTGCACAAGGTGGGTGCCTGAAGCAAGGAAAATCTCCCATGAGAAAGTAGCCAATGGTAATAACAATCAGCAGTTGTCCCGTTCTTTCCCATTACATGCCTGTTTTTCCCAGGAGCTAATTTGAAGCAAATAAATTTTGTAAGCAAAGGTTTTCTAAAAAAATTGTTGTGGAGTAGAAGAATAATTCCTGCAGTGTAGATGGTCCTTCCTGATGATTGCAACTTCCTGCCCTGTTACTTCTAAACAGTGCAGCAACAAACGGTTGCAGTCACTTTTAAAAAAACTTAATTGGCACACCATTGCCATTTAGTTCTCACAGTATTG
>NW_015261706.1:0-436 GCF_001447785.1 Gekko japonicus
TTCCCCAATTTGAATCAAAATTCAGGAAACCACAGGGAAGAATAACTACAATAAAAGGATGGGATCAGAGGTAAGAATCCACCATCTCTACTAACCAATGAACTTTAGGTTGAGAGGGCTTAATAATAATAGCCCACACACTATCATTTACTATGCCTAGATTATTTTCAGTAGAAATACGCTGTCAAATATACTTTTTGCATTTCAAAGAACATCTATTTTATGCTGAAAGATTGTTTATGACCCAGAGATAAGATGTAAAATGAAAATAATATGGTATTTCATGTTAAATATTAGATGGATGTTGCTAGTATGGCTGACAAGTTAGATTCCAAAGATTTTCTGTCAAATAAACCCAAGAGAGATTCATTAATCTTAGATTGAGTCTTCAAACTCTTCACAATTGGGACAGAAATAATAAAGAAAAAAAGGAAAG
>NW_015261707.1:0-436 GCF_001447785.1 Gekko japonicus
AATTCACCGCCTCTATAGAAAAACATAAATGGCATTCCCCCAAATTATATTGGTCATTTTCATTAGCCTCAAAGTACACCTGAGCCATCTAATTACCCTTTTTTCCTTTTCTCATTGATATAGCTATCCAGGTCTACTCGTGGTACCTCAGTCTGTGCAAGACAGCAGCTTGCAGAGAGTAGCACGCTGTTATCGACATAATCGCCTACCAGTTGTCTGTTGGAAAAACCCCAAAACCAGCACACTCCTGCTTCGAGCTGGTGGCTTTCATGGTAAAGGAGTTGTTGGTCTTTTCAAATCTCAAAATGCACAAACATCAGGTGAGGGAATGTTTCCTGTGCAGGCTATTTTAGAGACACAGAAAGAGGCAGCACTATATTTATCTGTTTTTGCCATGTCTTCCCAAAATCATCAGTCACGGCTTAAGATATAGCAA
>NW_015261708.1:0-436 GCF_001447785.1 Gekko japonicus
CCAGGTTTTCCCCAGAAGTGATGTCACAGTACATATGATGCTGATGTTTATTTTCCTTCTGCTGTCATTCTGAGCCGTGTGAGACAACGTGGGGTGCCACTGGGAGGCCTCCCGCTATTCTGTGGGCATCAGACCTGCCCATTGTATTTATTTGAAACACCAGTAAGATGGCCACTATGTGTGCCGCTGTTCTACATCTGTCTACATTAGAGTGATCAGTGGTATCCTCTGCCTTCTTTAAATATTATAGAAGAGGGAAGTTCGGGGGCGCCACTTTTTCCCAGACCTGCGGCACTCTGACACCACTGCAAAAAGCATTCTGCCTACTCTGATGTCTCCAGTACACTGAGGTGGTCCTTAACACAATTGATTTATTGTTGCTGTCGATGTCAAGTCACAGGTGACTGATGGCGACCCCGTAGGGTTTCCAAGACAA
>NW_015261709.1:0-436 GCF_001447785.1 Gekko japonicus
TTGATATATTTCAGGAATTTACAAACCAGCCATCTTGCTATGATAAGAACTCAATACATTGATCAGGACTCATCACGGGTGAATAATAATTAGCTCGCTTAGGCAACAATTGCACTGCAGTCAATACTGAGATGTGCTTTTGAGTCAAAGTGATAGAAGATTGGAGACCTCTTCGGGCTCATTCTGAAGTTTTCCATCAGAGACAGCATGAATATAATCACACAGAGACAGTCGTCCATTGCGGTGGAGCAGGTGCCGAAAACACTGACTCAGTGCGCCACAGCAGTGAGCAAACACAAATTCCAATGGCAGGGAATGCATTCGGCATAAAATTTCATGCTGCCATTTCTTTAAATCTGTGCCCAGTTCATATATCCCATGCATCACTTTTGATGTATGCTCGATAACAGGGCTTTTTTTTGTAGATAAAGCCCAG
>NW_015261710.1:0-436 GCF_001447785.1 Gekko japonicus
TGAAACTTGATTTCTGAAGACCATCTTATGTGCTTTGCTGCCTCCAAAATATAAGCATCCATCTTGTGTCTTCTCTCATCCATTTGGGATACAACTTCTGGAGAGGAGCATAGCATTAAAGCAGAGTTTCTCTTATGCTCATAAGGCACACACCCAAAGATTCTATCTACGTTTCTGTCTCAGTGTTTTCGCAGGCTTTTGGATCTCTTTCTTCTTGAGATCGTGTACCTCTGGGAAGGGAATGCCATTCTGTACGGCAGGAGTCCCTAATCTTGTTGAAGTTGTGGGCATTTTTGGAATTTTGAAAACAGGCAGTGGGTGTTGCAACAAAATGGCGGCCATGGGAGCATGGAACCAATTACAAAATAGCTGCCACAGGAGTTGAAATCCATCACATCAAAAACATTGGGAGGGCCCTGACCTGGACAGCCCAGGC
>NW_015261711.1:0-436 GCF_001447785.1 Gekko japonicus
TTCTTCTTCTTCCTTTGTAGGCACACTGGGTAATTCTTAAGCCACACTGCATGCAGGTATGGCTGAAAGCACAACTGAAAGCCCACATTTCTCTAGGTACTGGTTCCTGGTTTTATCTCCCAAGCGAACTCTTTCTTACAAACAGATGTGCACGCATTCACACTGTAACAGGGCTGCTTCGCGAGAGAGGGGACGAGGCAAAGACCCCTTTATTTCTGCTGAGAGCCGGCCTGCGAAAAGAAGCCATAAAGCAGGGCACCTTTCCTGTTTGGATGCAAGACAGAACACCAAACTCTATTTTTAACCCCATGCATCCTCCTCTACAAACCGAAAGCACATGCCAGGCCGCCACGGCGCTTTGTATACAAGAGAGGTGGAGGAAGAGGCGCACGGCGGAGCGAGTGCGGGTCTCCTTCTTCCTCCCGCCCCAGACTGG
>NW_015261712.1:0-436 GCF_001447785.1 Gekko japonicus
ACATGATGATGTTTAAGATGTGCAAAGTCCAAAATAACAAGCTAAGGTTTCTCATGTAAATGTCCAAAGCATTTAAAGGCAGTAACTGCTGCACTATTTGCTGCAGGGAAGTAGACAAGCGAAGAATCCTTAAAGGCCGGCATGTGGTTCGGGCAGCTGCTGAATTGTTCGGTGAATAGCAGAGACTGAATATCATATAGTGGGTCCCACCTAACCATCTGATTCTTTGGCTGTGGACTTCTGACACATACATATTAATACAGACATCTAAAATGCTGTACATGCTTTACCAGTAAGCAGATGACAGAGAATTGTTCAAAATGGTGAAATCCGAGGCCAGGATGGTCAGTGATCACCATGCATGGGGTAAGTCCAATGAAAAGCAGAGATATGGGTGGTGCCCAGGAGAGAAGTGGAAGGTCAAAGCAAAGCCCTT
>NW_015261713.1:0-436 GCF_001447785.1 Gekko japonicus
GGACTACAGCACTCTTGGAACACTAGTGTTTGATTTCCAGCTCTTTTATCTTTGATTGTAGATATAATTCCAACCTTAGCCAAGTCTGTTTTTAATTGAAGCTTCATAAGAAATTGCATTTCCCTTTGATACAAAATTTCAAAGTTACCAAGAAAAGGTTTGGGGGTATAATTGAAGGGTCATGAAAGGAGAGGACCCCGAAGTATTCCAGTCCTCCTGGCCATGATTATCAAAGGGATTCTAAGTTGCTCTCAGTCGCAGAGGGGGGAAAACACACACACACACACTAGTTTGAAGTTCCCTTAATACCAGAGTCCAATAGCAAGGAAGTCAACAACTAAAACTTCCACTGCTTTTTGTGGCCACAGTTTGAGGCCATAGATAGCATGCATTTTCCTTATAGTGAGTGAAATCTTTGATCTACTGACCAAGGAGA
>NW_015261714.1:0-436 GCF_001447785.1 Gekko japonicus
CCCGGACTGAGCCAAACATGGACGCAGCAAATGCGCTCTAATTTTGAGAGTGGCTTCAAAATGAACGCACTCAACATATCTCAGTGACTAATTACCAACAAACAGTAATCTCCTGAATCCTCCGTGAATATTTCAGGGGCTTCGTTCCCCTAGCTACAGCTGCTCGGCAGCCCCAGGTTCCTCCTCTGCTGTCTCTGTTTGTGGCTCCACTTGCCTTCACTGCCTTTTTACCCGGCTGGCTTGCGATGACCCATGTATCTCATTCGTGACATGAGTCGTGTGAGGTGGAGCATAGTGACGTTGTTAACAAACCCCCATAGGTTAGCAAAAATCCATGAGATTAACGTGTCTTCTGCTGTGCCATCACTGGCCTCGCCATCATCTGCCTTCAAATGATGGCAAGGACAGTGAGGGCAGAGCAAAAGAGAAAAAATGG
>NW_015261715.1:0-436 GCF_001447785.1 Gekko japonicus
CAACACGGCGACCCACCTGGATCTATCTTAAAGGTCTCCAGTGTCACCTGGAGGTTTTCCTCTGCATTTCCCCCAAACTCGACCATGAATTTTTTGGGGGGAAGGGGCGTCTTTCTTTCACAAGACATCACCATACATTCATTCACCTTCCAGGTTCTTCCTGTCCTAGCTGTATTTTTACCCCCAAAACCTGCTTAGGGGTGACGTTTCCTGAAAGCTCACACTCAAAAGTGGGTTTGCCCCTGTGTGGACAGGAAAGGGGTGGGGTCTGGAGACCTCCCGTCCACCTCCAGGGCCACTCCTGCCCCACCCCAGTCCTCCCTGGTTCACCATCCCCTCCAACACACACATGACTTTGGCACGTTTTTTGGATATTTTCTAAAAAATGGTAGTAGGTACACAGCTGGAGGGAGGGTGGCCTGGTATAGTCCTATCT
>NW_015261716.1:0-436 GCF_001447785.1 Gekko japonicus
AACTATTAAGAGCCATTGTTTATCATACTGGGAGCGCTGGCAATAAACCGTACTATCACTCTAAATCTGCAAAAATACCCACCAATATACATTTTAGGCAATGACTTTACCAATTTTCTGAGCATGGAGTTCAAAATAACTGTCTTATAACTCATGAATAGCATAACAACCCTGAGTAACCTTCGAGCCCCACCTTTCCAACAACCACATTTAGGGACTGCATATCGCTGAACATTCCTAATAAAACTAGGGCACAAACACTTTATAAGTGACCCTTTAAAGAATCTAACACATGCTCCCATTAACACGAATAGTGACCAAAAAATTCTAACCCTACCCCTTCCCTTGTGTTTCAGGTGGAAGCAAACCTTCTTCAAATATCCCATAACAGTGTCTAATAACTGTGCAAAAACATGTAAAAACTCTACCTTCCCCC
>NW_015261717.1:0-436 GCF_001447785.1 Gekko japonicus
ATATATATATATATATCATGGAGATTCTTGCAGCACAGTACTCTTACAGAGCTCGGATTGAGAGCTAAAGATGAAAGGCATCCAAACTGTTCTTAGGGATAGATTTGCCATTTAAACAATGCACCCAACTGTGCAAGTGCAAAAGGTGAAGGGAAGCACTAGGAATGATTCTTTGCTCAACAAGTAGGTCCAGTCTACACAGCAATGACCCAATCATGACCAGGAAGGATAAGTGTCTTCTTCTCTGGGATGGAGAAGATTCAATTTACCTAACTGCAAATATCAAAAAAACTTCAGTGAGCTGGAAAACAAATGATACTTAGGTTGCTTGCCATGGCATTTAAGGCTGGCATTGAGCAACAAGAACAAGGCAGTCTGGCAGGAGGGCTTGACATGTAGAAACAAATGTATTTATTTATTCAAATTTATACCCCGC
>NW_015261718.1:0-436 GCF_001447785.1 Gekko japonicus
CAAAGCCGACTTTCTGCCCGAAATGGATTGTACCCAAATCCGAATTTTGCCGGAAGCAGACAAAATAAATGCTCTCGGGAAAGCCGAGGCGTGAAACCCGCCTGGCTTCCGGAAAAGTCTTCCTGAGAAACCCCAAGTACTGAGCCGCAGTTCTCCGCCGAGAAACCAAATTAGCACTAATTGTGTTGGGGCTTGCTGTTGTGCAGCCAATGCGACTTCACCGGAGGAAGAGTGGCGGGGCTTGTCACTGGGTGGTGAAGTTTTGACACATTTACAGATCATTACCTAGGGCTAATCACATTTCGCAGCCAGCCCCAGCTCGGGGAGGTGGGGAGTCCTTTTAACACCTCTCAGCTGCGTGCGAGAGATCGGGGAGAAGGGGAGAGCTGCTCATCAGCTCCCCACGGGTATGAGGAGGAAGGGGAGCTGTGTCGTC
>NW_015261719.1:0-436 GCF_001447785.1 Gekko japonicus
CTGCATTCTCTTTTACCCAGCAGAAATTTAGATTCCACAGTGATGCCAGCTGTTGAGTATCAAAATGTTACCATCTGTTCCCCTTTTTTTTGCACTTCTGAGAGCTTGTTAGGTGCTTTGAAATGCTTTCTCTGCTACCCTAAAAGTCCAGTATGCCTGCTGGAATGCTTGATAAATTTCATCCTAGATGAACGAAGCCCTCTGTTTTAAAATGTTGTGGGGCTGTGACTCACTAGCAGAGCATCTATATGTCATGCTCAAGAGTTCCAGGTTCCATATTTGGCATCTCCAACTAAAAGTATCACATAATAAGTGATGTGGAAGACCATTACCTAGGTCTCTGAAGAGGCACTGCCAGTCTGAGAAGACCTTTCTGGACCAAGGGTCTGGTTCATTGTAAGGCATCTTCATGCGACCATTCATTTGGAAACAGTCA
>NW_015261720.1:0-436 GCF_001447785.1 Gekko japonicus
TCCACTGGCATATGAGTAAGTCAGTAGGCAGTGCCAGCGTTCTACACCACTAAACCCTTGCTTGTTTTGGACAATGGGTTTGGGTTTTTTTAATTGCTCGTTTTATTCCTTTAGGCTATTTCTGCTCTGTCTCTCCAGAAAGTGCCCAGGGCTATGCAGTGCGGTGGTGTTTTCCGCACACGGGATTGAGTTTGTTTCCTCGCTGCTGCTACAGCTGCAGATTAAGGACGGCAACAAGGGTGGTGGTTGTGTGTGTTTCCAGATGGCAGGCAGGTCTGCCCACAGCTTCCCTTCCCCAATCCCCTGGAAGGGCCCCCTCCCTTGGACCAATAGGTCTTTTGCCATTCTTTTAAAATCAGCACAAGAATATTATTATATTGATAACGCCATGGTAATGATAGGTGTAGCAGATTCTTCGAACTCCCAGGGGATCCCT
>NW_015261721.1:0-436 GCF_001447785.1 Gekko japonicus
CCCCACCCTTCCCAGGCTGCACCCCCAAATCGCTAGGAATTTCTCTACCCGGAGCTGGCAGCCCTAGAGCCAGTTCAGTTCCTCCTGGGTCAGTTACAGGTTGTGATTTTCCACAGGCAAAAGACAGCTGCTCCCCGCTCCCGCGGATACTATCCTACTTGCTTGAATTGTCTGTTTGTTAGATTGCGCCACAATGAAGCATCCCTACATCTGTGCTGCTGCTGCACATCTTGAGTTTCTCTGCAGCTCTCCCACGTGAAGTATACTCATGCTTCAAGCGACAGAAGCTGATAACATTGTTGTTCTTCCAGCTTCATGTCAAGGGTATTCCCTGGCTTTCCTGGGCGCTAGACAGATTTCAAGCTGAAGGAGCACAGCAAGAAGCCAGGTTTTCAGATCTATGAGACAAGCCTCCCTTTTATTTATTTATTTATTT
>NW_015261722.1:0-436 GCF_001447785.1 Gekko japonicus
TTTATCTCTCCGTTCTTGTGTCTAATCAGAATTTCAAATGGTGTAAGTATTTGCTGTTCTGTACTTCTGGCTGACCACTCTCTGATGAGATGTTGGAGTTGTAAGTATCTAAACCAAGGTATCTTTTCTCCTATTTTCCTTTCCAGAGTTGCTTTTGAAATAGATGTCCCTTTATCCATTATGTCTATTCTTCTTGTAAGACCAGCCTTCCTCCAATTCCGGAATGTGTGTTCTTCCTTACCTGGAGGGAACCAAGATTGGTTGAGAAAAGAAGTTAGTTTTGAGTCTTATGGGAGTAATTTTCTTTCCTTCTGTCCCAGATCTCAAGAGCTGTCTGAAGATATGGGTTTGACGATATACGTGTAGATCTTTCTTTAGCACTTTGCCACATTATATCAGACATGGGTATTGAATTACTTTTCATTTCTTCTATATC
>NW_015261723.1:0-436 GCF_001447785.1 Gekko japonicus
TATGTGGGTCCCAGGTCATGGAGGGCTTTTATATAACTAGCACCTTTTATATTGAAAATGGGCAAAATATGTTCCCTGCGGCTAGCCCCCAGGCTGCTGTATTCTGGATCAGTTGTAGTTTCCCAGTGGTATTAAAGGACAGCCGTACATAGAGCATCTTCTAGTAATTCAACAATGAGGTGACAGAAGCATGGATGAGAATGGCCAGATTGGCTCAGTCTAGGTGAACCTGATGCAGTTGATAGAAGGAGCTCCTCACCACCATGCCAACCTGCTTTTCAAACAAGCTCTTAACCTGCTCTGAAAAACCAACTCTACCCCATCTAGGACAAATGGATTTAATTCCTCTAGAATATCAGCCTTTCCAACCACATTAACTCTGTCTTGTTGGATTTGGCTTCAGTTTGTTCTGCCCACAAACTAAATTGGATTGACT
>NW_015261724.1:0-436 GCF_001447785.1 Gekko japonicus
CTCTTTCCCCTCCCTGCAACCATTTCCCTGGATTCGGTATGTCCCTCCCTGTGTTACTTTGAGTCTCAGAAGGAACAGTCAACAGAGCTACCCTTCCATGTTGGTGATTGAAGCAGCACAGAGGGCCAATTTCTGACTAGGGAAATGGCAAATGCAGGGTTCCCAGCTCTATGGCCCCGATCCATGCTGAGGGAAGGCCCTCACAACTGCATTTTGCAGCTAAAATTACAGATTTGGAGATTGGATCACAGATCCTCAGGATAATTTGTCATTTGGCTCAGGGAGGTTATGAGGGGGAAATGAAAGTGGCGGTTATGTTGTCTCACTGAGGAAGAGCCTGTGTTGGTTTGCCTCTGTGTACCCTTAGCAGCAAAGCCAGATTTCCCCCCTCCCTACAAATGCATGAGTGGGGCCGCGGTGGCTCGGAGGTTAAGAC
>NW_015261725.1:0-436 GCF_001447785.1 Gekko japonicus
GACATCTTGGTTTTTCCGGATTTGCCGCCAGAGGTGCTCCAAATAAGGAGAACACTCAAGCCAATTACAAAATGCTTAATGGAAGCCCAAATACGTTACAGGTGGGCTCTCTCAGGAGCATTACAAGTTCAATCGCATGGTAAGCTTTATGAAGCTCTGGACATACCTTCGGGCGAAGATCTTCTATATGACTTAGGTCTCCAGGCCTCCACAGCTACCCAAGATGACGAAATGGATCTGGATTTGTCTCTTCGCGGCAAAACGAAAAGAGAAAGGCAGAATACGCCTTTTAAATGGAGCAAAATTCACTCCAGGCAGAGGATCAACTTCTGAATCTGTCAACGCCACAGTTCTTTCTACAGCTCTTGGGAACCTATTTCTGTTGCTAGACAGTTGTTTTAATCGTTCTCTTTCTTCAGGTTTTTAATGGTCTTAT
>NW_015261726.1:0-436 GCF_001447785.1 Gekko japonicus
CAGGTAGGGGAGAGTCAGCTGGAGATCTCTTATGAGCCTGGAGTATCTAGGACCCCAGAGGGCAATTCTTCTGCATCCTGAACTAACCAAATTGGTTTGGTTCATCAGAGGCCATTTTGGATTGGGTTCAGTTTGGAAGTCGACACAAACCACAAACTGAACTGCTTTTTCCTTGTTTGTGCCCATCTCTAAATGTATGGTCTACCATGTCAAAGGCATGTCTCTATTTCAATCGTATTAAATACTGTTGCTGTTCACTGTGTGCAATATGACACTGTTGTTTCTTGTAAATAGTTTGGAATTTTCACATATTTCTCCTTCACCAAGTAATATTAAGAGATCATCTTTCTTCTCCCATCACTTTAGCCATTGTGACAGTTCTACTTGGGAATCTTTGCTTTTTCTGACTGCTTGTTTGTAATATGAACTTTTTTTT
>NW_015261727.1:0-436 GCF_001447785.1 Gekko japonicus
GAGTGATCTTGGGATATTTGTCAATTAGAGGAAATTCAAGTTTAATTTTTTCTGACCAGCAGTATTGCTGTTTGGATGCATGCCAGATAAAGACAGTGCATGGCACTTGGAAAAAGACCCTTCACTGGACAATCGGTGGACAATCAGTGCCGCATGCATCCCAAAACAGCAGATGAATTGTTCAGGGTCCTGCAGGAGGGACAAGGCCTTTCTTTCAACCCTGCACCACCAACCATCTCTGTTTAATCATATGCTTAGTCTTGTTTGATAGGAGGATCCACAGTTGCATTGTTAAAGCCGTTCGTCCCTTGAGAAAAATAGCCCTCTTCTGCTTGGCTCACCCGTCTGCCAAAGGGCAAGAACATTACAAAACAACTGGTTGCGTTTCTGCCGATCTGATGTGGCTTGGCTCGCTTGCTGGAGCTATCTGCAGCCT
>NW_015261728.1:0-436 GCF_001447785.1 Gekko japonicus
CTCTGTGATTCTATGATTCTATAATAATATGGCAAAAGCAGAGCTCCAACCGCACCTTTCAAGCAGCTTTAGTCCTCCTCCCCCTGCACATTTTTGTGTCCCTGATCAAAAGGGTCTGTGGGTCTGGCGGTGGCCTTCAGGCTGTAGTTTGGACACCCCTGACCCGGCTTACACTCCCTCCTCCGCTATTCCCAGCATGCTTAAAAAAAAATCCAGATTTCACCATGTTTAGGTTACTGGCTACTTACCGGCCCACGGTTAAACTTTTTTTTCTTTTTGCGCAGTTCCTGTGCGATTGCTCGAGAAATCGATTGCCCACTGGCCTTGATCTGAGCCTTATTAAAAAAGACATTTTGGAAAATGTGAACTGAAGCTACGTTCACTTGCGGTATCGCTGATGTGGAAAGCGAGCTCATCCACTGATTCTTGGAGAGCG
>NW_015261729.1:0-436 GCF_001447785.1 Gekko japonicus
CCATCCAGATCAGGGCAGCAACTGAGCTAACCATAGCTGAATTGAACCACGGTTTCAAAGATCTGTACGGAGTCATTTTGTTAAAAATCCCTGACAGTTACAAATAAAAGGGTTCTCTGAAGCCGCATTCTCAATTATGAAACACAACTTGTCAAAGGCAATGGTTTTAACAGTTCTAATTAAATTAAAAGCGATGATCTAGTGGGATAGAAGGAAAAGGAGATTGGTGAAATGATGCATGGGAAGAGAGTATTTCCCCCCCCTTCTTTCAGAACACAAATTCAGAATCAAGTAAATCAGGATGGACAAAAGAAATTCACTTATGGAATTAGCTGCCACAGGCGATAAACGCTGTGTTAGATCAATTCCAAGTCAATTTATGGATAAGAGGCTATCAAAACCGATTAGCTGTGATAGCTGAACGGCACTTCCATTC
>NW_015261730.1:0-436 GCF_001447785.1 Gekko japonicus
ATCAACCACACCCCCAGCTTCTTCTCACAAACTACCCTACCTCTCCTTCAAACATTAACTCTTTTTTAACAGTATAGCTCTTTGTAAACTCTTTACCAGAGGCATTTGTCAGAGTGACGGACAAAAGAGAAGGAACGGGGAGGCCCCCCTAAACAGAGAGGAAGATAATGAGCGGTAACGAGTGGTGCGGTGGTCCAAAGTTTCAACTACTCTGAAAGACGTTCTACAGGAAAAATTACATTTTGAGCGTGCAAGATTGGTTTTCTTTGAGAGTTAATTCCTCGTATTGTTACAAGGGCAGTGAACATAATTCGTTTTCAGAAACACTACACAACACATACACACAAATGGCCGAGTTCTCTGATCCCAGGGTAACTTGGTTATTTGTATTACCCTGACAAGCACAGCTATGGGTGCGTTCAGATGGACAGCTAAT
>NW_015261731.1:0-436 GCF_001447785.1 Gekko japonicus
CTATAAGATATCCTTACAAAGAAAACACATATAACAATTTGATGCAAACACACCCAATATCGTGAGGCTTCCTTGTATACAGCTTCAAACATTTGTCTTCTCTCTTTTGTAGTGTCTGGAAGGGTTGGTGTGCTCCCATCAGACTCGCAAATGCAGAAGATTGTTTACAGAGTGTGTAGTTCCACAGTATTGTTGTTTGCATCAGAGCCACAGTGTTTAGGATGGGGGCAGTGGGCGAGAACGCCCTAAAATATACATGCCACCCCTTCTATGCCCATCACAATAACAGACTATAGTGTTAGAATACTAGTATTCAGCAATGAAGTTAGCTGCCAGGCATGCTTGTGGAACTCTCTCTCGACGGTTCTCTTAGGGATATGTCCCACTTTAAATTTTGTCATTTATGTAATGGATAAAAAGGTAAAGGTAAAGGTTC
>NW_015261732.1:0-436 GCF_001447785.1 Gekko japonicus
GGGTTACTATTCCTACAGTTCTGTTGTGAGGATTCCTGTGGCACTGCATACCTGAAGCATTTTTTATGTGCCCAAATGCCCCTTTCTGTTCGGAAGCATCAACGTGTTAAGTCTAAGCTATCTTTCCCGGGTGCGCTGCTGGTTCGGCCAACCTTGTTTCTCCTCTTCTAAGGATTGTTCCTTTTATATTTTGAGTGCTAAGAGTTTATCTTCCCTTATTGTGTTGCTGTTTTGGCTTTCTGCAAAGCTCCTCGTCTGAGTTGACACAGGTTGCCGTCTTGCTTTTATCTCCTCTCCCTGTTAAACAACACCAGGCTGATAAATGGAAACACAATAAGCCCTTGATAGCCTGTTCTTGTTGTCTTGGCTTCGGGCTGTGGTGCCCCGACCAGTTCTTGAACTGGCCTGACTTTAAACAACAGCCTGAAAAGGGGCC
>NW_015261733.1:0-436 GCF_001447785.1 Gekko japonicus
TTGTGTTTGGAGAGCCATTAATCTCCCACTGCAAACGGCTGAGACGTCAGATACCATCAGCAAAGAACTTCATCTCTTGCAGCCAAGGCACAAAGATCTCAGAAGAATAAGTACTGTCCAGCAATCAGGGCTGGGAGGGGAGGAAGTGGAGCAAACCTATGGATATCAGTCACAGGCAGCAAAGAGCAATACACACACCTCCTACCAGTGGGAACACCGCTGCATTCTGCCCCAGTCGTGGCTCCATTGACACCCCCCTCCCCTTCTCACACACAGCAAAACACAGCTGGATAGCTGCCAGGGTCTCTGGCCTGGAAGGGTCTCAGAAGGGAAGTGGGTATAAGAAGGAGTATTGCAGTCATCATAGGCTAGAGCTGTGGGGCAGGAGATAGGTGGAGCAGGCTTGCTCTTACTGTGGATCTGGGCTATGGGGTAG
>NW_015261734.1:0-436 GCF_001447785.1 Gekko japonicus
CAGAGTTTAAAGAAGAACTGATGTTCTAAATGGCAAGTTAGACATGCATGGGGAGCTCCATGTTCAAGGTTCCCAGTGATCCCTGAAACTTAATTCTAGATTCAGGATGCCAAACACATATCATATTGCGGGGAGGTGCCCTGCGCGGTGATTTTAAGCTCTGCACAATCTGGTTTTTATACATATGCACCTTCACTATAGGATGTGGGTTCCCTGCAGTACTATCTGGAGGTGAACACAACTTAGAAATAATATCATGCTCAGCCCTCACTTACTGGCACATATGTGTCTGACTGCACCTGCCCAATTTATGAGTGGATGGGTCTGACAGCACTGCAGAGGTTAGACAAGGCTCAAAGCTTTGAAACCAAAAGTCTTGGGCTTGAAACAAGAGTGTTTAAGCAAGTCTGAGCCAAGCTCAAGAGGGTGGAACTGG
>NW_015261735.1:0-436 GCF_001447785.1 Gekko japonicus
TGCTTTCCTGCCCAAAAATAGCCCTGTTTCTTCCCATGTTCATTCAACTCTTCCTTTCTACCACAGTCTGTACAACTAGGGTTGTACAGCGGTGTGGTTCCCTCTGCTTTCAGGGCTTCAATCCGCCAATGGCTAGCTGGCCAGCGGGGGAGTCCCACCCCCAAAGACCCCCATTATGCCCGATGTGTCCGGCGTGACAACATCACCTGGAGGTGACATCATCATGCTTGACGCTCTAGCATTTGGGTTAAAACTATGGTGACCATAGAGGGGAGGGGTTTTTTTGCCCAAATGCTAGAGCGTCCCCTGCATTCATTGCGGACCTGTATGTCGGTACCTGCCCTGAACCTACAATGTGGGGAGGGTGGGATGTAAGTCTAACAAAATAAATAAATAAATAAGTAGCGTGCCCGGCATGATGACGTCACTTCCGGGC
>NW_015261736.1:0-436 GCF_001447785.1 Gekko japonicus
TCCACCCCCATTTCTTCCTGGGGGTTGCCGGCCACGGCCTGGCAGCCCTATTTGGCAGAAGAAGGGTTTTTTCTTTCTACAAAAGTCTGAATGATTGCATGCAGTAAGTCAGTCTCCTAGAAACTAATGGGAGCCTTTGAGCATTGAGCCAGCTCCTAGCTGCAGTGTCTGGCCTGCTCAATTTGCATAGCTTAGCACCCCGCCTGGTTTCTTGGTCACACTGTGAGCGTGACCAAGAAAGTTCTCTATCTGCATTAGGACTGATGAGGAGGACACATATTGATGACCAGAATCTTCTAGTAACAATTACCAGTTATTTAATTTAACTGTGTGATTCATAGTTGAGTAATTCATATATATTAACAATTTTGTTCTGTCACCAGCAAACCTAGACGAGTTTTCCATATTATTAGCCTCTACTTTTTCGTTTGCACAG
>NW_015261737.1:0-436 GCF_001447785.1 Gekko japonicus
GAGACAAAGGACTGCAGCTGAGGAATTGTTTTTCTGTTTACCATAAGTACTTGCATTGAACAAAAGACAAATCCCATCAAAATGTATATACAAATTTAACTAGAGAGACTAACTATAGCAGCTTTCTGCTTGATAGCATGAGGAGAGGCAGCTGAGAATTAATGGAACTAAAACACCGCACTTTTCTCAAATACAATTATAGCAACAATAAAGGCCAGCTTACTTGATGTAGTAAGGAACCTTGTTATGTGAAACTGATCTCTGCCATGGTAGCTCCACAGAGGCTGTAGAAACAAAGAAAGAACATAATTATGAAACTGACAAAGACAGTATAGTTTTGCTTCAAGAATAGACTCAGTTGTAGGTCGATGTACGCAAGCAGCGAAAAAGTCAAAAACCCAATAGGCATAATCTCCAATCTTCCACCAATACCAGT
>NW_015261738.1:0-436 GCF_001447785.1 Gekko japonicus
TATGTAGGTGTAGAAACATTGTAGCCAGTCTGCCAACAATCCATTTGATTCAGCAATACCAGGCCATGTGCCTAACACAAAATGAGCTACAAATGCTAATCATTACTTTGGAAGAATCTAGTAAACAAGCCACAGCCAAGCACGTGTGATAGTTTTTATGTCATTTAAGAACTGGCAAAGAAACAGCAGTGCAGAAACAGACTTTATTGGTAGAGGGGGAAATTAGCTCCCAAGTGCATTTCAGAAAGTTAACAAGATGTCCAAGTTCTTCTGTTAGTATATTTTCCAATCTATATAACTAGTGCAGAAACTGACAGCATTCCTGACAAATCATAACAAACCTTATATTATGATTGTACGCTCTCAAAGGTCACACACTGTGGACTGTTGTAGCTAAACATTTTAGATACGGAGTTCACACTAGCATAAAACAAAA
>NW_015261739.1:0-436 GCF_001447785.1 Gekko japonicus
TCAGTATTTGGAAGTCTACAGGGAGTGGAAATTCAGGAACAGGGGGAAAAAAAGCTCTTAAGAAAAGCTGCTTGCGTTCCTTGGCCTTTCATACTGGATACGCAACACTTATAACAGGAGTCTCTGAGTGGTAATAGAGATCACACTAGGGCATCAGGTGATGTCCAACATTCCAACAGGTCTTCTTTCTTGCATTTTCTGCAGTCACACAGGAGTTGCAAGGTCCGGGAACTGCCTTTTAAAGAGCCACGTGGATTTGATTCTGCTTGAGACCATGGCATGGTTGCAAGAGGGTCTCCTGTCTTCCTCTGTGGATCCAGACTGAATGTTCCAGTGACCTAATGGGACTTCCCTGCCTTTCCTGTCCCATTGCACTCGCCAGTCTCCATGGAATGCTGTTCTTGGGGGACTGGGGACCAGTGTTCCCTCTAAGCTG
>NW_015261740.1:0-436 GCF_001447785.1 Gekko japonicus
GACCTGAGGAAGTTGCAGGTCAGTAGATACTTTGATACCTTTGGAGTTCTGACACAGGGTGTGGGTGCAAGCACAGCATGGCTGCCGCAGGAGGCGGAGCCACACGTGTGGAGGAAGCCCAAGTGCAGGGGGAAAGAGGGATGATTTTAGAATAACACTGGGAAAGAGGAGCAAGAGGGAATAAAACCAGCATTGTGACAGCGGCTTCTTCTGAAGCAGTGTTATTTTAGTCTGCACAGCCAATCAGAAGCCCTGCTGAGCAAGAGCTCCGTGTGGGCTAAAAGCTCTTGTTGGGCACCAGGAAGGGTGGACGCTATGGCCCCCCAAGGGTTCCACGCTGGAGACCCCTGCTCTAGAAGAATGTGCTTTGTTGCCACATGGAGGGAGGCGCGTGTGTGTTGTAGGAATACACACTTTCTTATTAAGGAACAACTGC
>NW_015261741.1:0-436 GCF_001447785.1 Gekko japonicus
AGAAGGTCCTAGGTTCAATCCCGGGCATCGTCAGTTGAAAGGATCAGATAGCAGGTCATGTGAAAGACCCACAGTACCTGAGACCCACAGAGCCGCTGCCAGTCTACTAACTGATTTAGTATAAGGCAGCTACCTATGTGTTTGTATAATGTCTGACATTTGAATACAACTTCTGAGAAAGATTTCAGCAGACGTTTCCCATCTACTGCAAACTAGCTGAACAAATTGTGTTTCTGCTTCAGCTGAGTTATTAGACATCTTTCCCTTAAAGGCACATTAGAACACTGAGGTATGGCTAACTGGTCCTTCCTATAGCAATGCAAGGTAATCCCCCACACACACACCAACTCTACATGCATGAAAGATTGTTCAACATCTTCAATTTGAACTTGGTTTGATGCAGTGGGGGAGGGGAGGAAGCACCCAAGTTTAAAAA
>NW_015261742.1:0-436 GCF_001447785.1 Gekko japonicus
GCTATTCTACACACAGTGCCATACAATAAGTATTATTACTTATTTCCCCTTCCAGCTACTGCATCCCTGCCTGTTGCTTTATCTTTGCTTTGCTTCCCTTTCTCCACTCTGCTTCCCTTTTACTTCCCCCCAAGTTTTCTCTTCTATCCTGCCTGCCCTCTTACTGTCTTTAACTCCCATTTTCCCTTACCCCAAGGGGCTCTTGCTAGCGCCTTTTCTCCCCCCACATTGCTACTCCCATGGTGCCTCCTTTTATTCTCTTTCCTCTTTCCACCCATTGTCTTCTATTGTTGCTACACAACCCAAACTGTTACACTGTTACCAGAAGGGAGTAATTTGGGTGTCAAATCTGCACATTCACAGATGTGGGTTTTATGGTTTGGGGATGGTTTAATCCTTCTGGTTTTATCCTTTTTGTATTTTTGTACATACCTAG
>NW_015261743.1:0-436 GCF_001447785.1 Gekko japonicus
CTTACAATCAATGTAACATCCATTGAAAGCACCTTGCACTCATTCTAATCACTATTGTTTTGAGAACACTAGAAGACAACAGCCTCTAGGGGCAACGCACAACTTGCAGAACTCGTTATTTAAGGGGCTTTCCAGCACACGGTAGGCATCACTGGGACACCGCTACCATTTTAAAGGCATTTTGAAATACCATAAGGACCTGATACTGATTGGGCTTGCAGTGTGGTGCATTTGTTCCCCCTATGACTGTTTTGGCAATCAAAAAGGCATGGGGAGAATGAGTGCTGTGCTGCAGGCCCAATCAGGATGAAGCCCTTGTATATTTTAAAATGGCAGCAGCCTCATGGTGGCTAAAAGGATACAGTCACATTTAGTTTGACTCTTAGCCCCGCAGCCAGAAATTTTGACTTGGTGGGGCATGGGGAAATTTTGTGGG
>NW_015261744.1:0-436 GCF_001447785.1 Gekko japonicus
TTTTCTTCAAAAAAAGCCCTGCTGCTGCTCCTAGTGCTTTTGTTGTCTGAACTGACAAACAGACTGCTCTCATTTGTGTCTCAGACTACCCTCACTGACTTTGTCTCAAAGGGGAGCCATGAATAACTGATCTCAACCCTTGTCTTGCTCTGTGTGTACTTTTTCCAAGAGCCCACTGAAACACTATATGTAGACTTGCTTCCACAGTCAAACTCAAGGCAACTTTCACTGCATTCCCCATTGCTGAAGAGATTTACCTGCTTAGGTTTTAGCAAGGTTGTGGTATCATGAGCCCTCCAAAAATACCTTGGCACCTATCTATTGGCTTGGATACAATGGAGCATTCCCATGGATGGAAGGATTTCTGTCAAAAGAGTACAACTTTCTCACACCTCCCACTGTAGTCCCGAATATCCCCTGAAGTGCTACTCCTTGG
>NW_015261745.1:0-436 GCF_001447785.1 Gekko japonicus
TCCAGGTCAGATACCCAGAAACTCTTATTGGTCACTAAGGCGCTCTTGGACTCGTACCTGACTATCTACAGCTGGACTCTATTGTCTCCACCTTATGAATGCAGTCTCTTGGAATCAACCTTTAGAAGGCTTTAATTGATGGTTGAGCAATTCATGGGAGAGTCTCCATATGCAATGACAACGTACAACTGAGTGCCAGTTTCTGGGGACCATCGAAAGGGAGAAGCTTCAGCTTTCACAGTCTACTTGGAGGTCTTCTGGGGTCATCAGGTTGGCCACTGTGGGGAACCGGATGCTGGCCAAATGGACCTTTCATCTGATCCAACCAGGATTTCCTTACATTCTTATTATGGGGATGGGAGTGCGGGGTGTCCCACTCCCCAGGCCCAGAGAAACCATGATTAACTATTCCTCTGCAGATCGAGGTGGGCAGCCG
>NW_015261746.1:0-436 GCF_001447785.1 Gekko japonicus
AACTGTCTTTTCATGGGGATTATTTTTACACTTACATTCAAACTTAAAGAAGCATAATGTTGTGCTATGCAGAGCTGTGCTTTGTTCCTTAAACATACACACAAACACACTGCGTATGATCTCATGCAATTTCAGATGTGAGAAAAGTTTCTATGAACCTCGGGATCTCCGGCAGCATATGAATAAGCATCTTGGGGTGAAACCATTCCAGTGTGAATTTTGTGGGAAGTGCTACAGCTGGAAGAAAGATTGGTATTCTCATGTGAAGTCCCATTCTGTTACAGATCCTTACAAGTAAGTAAAGGTAACCTGTTTATGTTGTGTGGGCAAGACTATATTTTGTAATTCTGCTCATGCAGGATGGGATACGTGAACTGATGAAGTTGTCTTATTCAGAGTCAAACCATTTATCAAAGCCAGTATTGTCTACTCTGAC
>NW_015261747.1:0-436 GCF_001447785.1 Gekko japonicus
TTGTGAGTGAGCCTACATTAAAAAAAAAACATTTCAGCAAAATTTACTCTCTGTCACAAACAAACTCCACACACTCAAACAAAAGGCAGTTGAAATAGCAACTCTTTCACATGTCAAAAGCCCCCCACAGGTCTCTTCTGTTGGAGGGTCGCAATATTTGAAGATACAAAGAAGGATAAAAGAGCTTTGCAATGCATCATCAACCTGTAGCCCAACGGCCCAACATTATTGCTGTGTCCCTGATGCTCACTCACTTGTAGATTCAATGGGGCATACATATAGGTGCATGCACATAGGATTTATGCTGTAGTAGATCCAGGGTCATTCCTTGCTCACAACAGAAACCCCAGTTCAACCACTGGCAACAACAAGGCAACCAAGAGCAAAAATCAACCCTGCATTTCAAGCTAAACAATCAGCACACATCTTAAAGCAA
>NW_015261748.1:0-436 GCF_001447785.1 Gekko japonicus
GTGTGTGTGTTAGCGGTAACTGATATTTTATTCCAAACCTGAAGTGGCGTATTATTTCAGCACTGAAATGATATATATATCATTTCGGAGATCGCCGTGTGATGGACAGAATGACAAAGGCAACAGTTTCGATGGGCTCGACGCAGACCTTGGCTTTTGCGGGAGGGGAAAAAAACACACACATAATGATATGCATAAATACTGTCGCCCGGCTTGTTGTCAGTGGAAATGACTGGGCCTTGGGAGAGAGGGAAAGGCATTTGCAAGTCTTTAATATGGCAAATGTTGACGCCTCAGTCACACAGAACACTTGCTTCTACGAGAGAAAGTCAAACCCATGGCCGTTGGTTTAGAATTCCTCCCCGGTGCACCACATTCTAGGTTTCTTTCAAAGGACAGAACGTGGGACGAAAGGGGTCCAGATGCAATTTCATTT
>NW_015261749.1:0-436 GCF_001447785.1 Gekko japonicus
CAGCGAGGCAGGGGCTTCAGATGTTCGGTTTGGAAAGGCACTCAAAACATTTGTCCCAATTATCCTGTTATTTGGCCAGGATCTCGCACAAGAAAGAGCTTTGTTGATCAAACAGAGAGCTCTTTTTGGGTCTCGTCGAGAGGCAGGGACATTGCGGGAGCAGCCAGTATTTGGTATTTGAATTGGGAGGGTGGACACGTTCCCTTTTTCCCTCTCTCTCTGTCCCTTTTTATTTTGGAGGAAATGGTTTGGGTCTATGTTTTTACTGTATTGGTTCCTGTATATTCGTCTTCATTGCGTATACACTCATTATGAGTTTTAAATGTAAAATCTACAGGGCATTTGTGCCCACAATGTACACATCATTAATACATAAAATAGATACATTTTTAAAAAACATATTCTTTATGTTCTTACCTTTAAAGCCCTATATGGC
>NW_015261750.1:0-436 GCF_001447785.1 Gekko japonicus
TGGTTATACACCTGCTAAATGCAGGAAGAAAATGCAAAACCATGAGATTTGGCCTCACTGCGGGTAACTGGCTTTTAAATTTAATCAATGGTGTCTCCCATGAGTGGAGAAGTGAATAATTACAGCTGCCCTCCTGTAGTCAAAAACATTATTCTGAGATTCATTTCAGCCATCTTTGGAATAACATAACAAGTAGATCTATGTTGAGTCACTCAGCAATATATTACCAACATTTTCTTTGATCTGAGAACTGCAGATTAAATTATAGCTAAAGAAAACTTGATATGAGAAAGTAAAGAAAAAAATCGCAGTTTCACTGGTTTCATTTTAATCACTTCATAATACCATACAAACAATTCCAGAAAATAAAACATACTAAGCACTGTGGTAGGGTCAAAGGGGCCATAAAACTAGCATACAACAATAACATTTTCCT
>NW_015261751.1:0-436 GCF_001447785.1 Gekko japonicus
GGGGGGAGGATTACACTGGATTATGCTGAGAAGACTCTTATTTCAGGGTGGGGAAGGAGAGGAACATTTGACATTTATCTAAACCACAAACTGACATTTGGAAAAGGAAGGAAGGAGACAGCATACAAGACAGAGGTTATTTCGGCTTTCTTTAAATTCCTTCCTTCCTGAGAAGTAAAATATATCTCCTGCCAATCCAAGGCTACAGTGATCTCTCAGGTGTATCCTACTTGACAACTAACGCTTCATTTTTAATGATTTCCATAATTTTAAATAAAGTCCAAATGTTTTATGAGCCTGGGTAATGAGAACTTCCATTTTAAGGGATTCAAAACGTAAACGTCCGTTTTCAAACAAAACGTGAGACATCCCACATGCTCCTCCTGCAACTGAGATGCTTATCTCAATAAACACTCCGAGCTCTCTGTAAGACAAC
>NW_015261752.1:0-436 GCF_001447785.1 Gekko japonicus
ATTCAACCAATAATGATTTGTTCAGCTCCGAGTTGCAAGTACCAGCAAAGCTTCCTTTTTCTGCTAGCCACACAAAAGGAAGCAGTGCCCTCGATGGAAACAGAAAACAGGACCTACCCTCTTTCAGGTCCTCTCCAAAGCTCCCGTCTTTGTTATGACAGCGCTCTGAGTGTTGCCAACTGACCAGGAAAAAAGGCCTGACCAACACCTGGAGCTTTAATGGGGATCGAATCAAGAAAAAGCAGCTGAGTTTTTCAGGGAATGACTCTAAGCCTGATCGTTCACCAAACTGTTGGCTGTTAAAGGGACAGTTACAAGGGCCGCTTCAAAATTTGGCGACCCCTATTTGCCTGTATGAAGAATCCGAGATCATGCTAAAGCATGAGAATCAGCACTGTATCATAGTTAACGTGTTAGACTGGGATCTGGGAAACCC
>NW_015261753.1:0-436 GCF_001447785.1 Gekko japonicus
CCTCCAGCCTCTGAGAGGGGAGGAAGCGCGGCCGTCTTCTCTTTCTACCGCCCCTTTTTAAATTCTCCTTCCATCCAATGTGGCGTCTTTTTCGTCTCCACCCGCTCCCCGTCGGTTGAGCGTGCTCCAGCCAGACAGCCATGGCGAAGGGAGCTGGACTTCCGGAGTCGCACCGACGCGCCCTTACCTCCGCTCGTATCTGCCGCATCGAATCCCGGTCTCTCAAGGTAGCCGTGTGGGGATCCCTGTTGACCGTGTCGAAGTCGATGGTGATCCCGAATGCCACGCCGATCTCATCAGTTCGGGCATAGCGCCTGCCGATGGATCCGGAGGAGTCGTCCACCTTGTGAGAGACGCCGTTTCTGGTGAGCGCTTCGGCTGGAGGAAGGAAAGGTGGGAGAGGTTCACAGTTCAGATTGATTCGGCTGGTTTCAAG
>NW_015261754.1:0-436 GCF_001447785.1 Gekko japonicus
ACTGGACTCAAACTTTGTTCAATCAATTACCAGGGTAATTGATAGATTAAGATTAAAGATTAAAAAAATTAGCTCCTCATCACATGCTCTGGATATTGATTGTCATAAGGTGGCCGACAGCTTTTAGCAATGAGCTGGAAGGGAAACGGCTTGCGCAAAGTGCGGCTCGTGTAACGATTTAGTAAGATGTAAACTGGCCTTACAGGAAAAATAAGCTGAAATGGTTGTAAATTCTCAAGCAAACAAGCTTGGGAATTAGGGAATCTAAACAGATTTGGGATGATGAGTTACATATGAGGTTTGGGGCTTTCTGGACATCTCTCCTCCGAAATATCTGCAAGCCTCTCTTTTGTGCTTTAGGATGCAAATGTATTTAATTTTTTAAAAAATAAATTGGTAGGACACATGTGGTCCAATACTCCCGCTAAGCTGTGGA
>NW_015261755.1:0-436 GCF_001447785.1 Gekko japonicus
ACCTCCCCAAACTCTACCCCTCAGGGTCCACCCTCAAACCTCCACTAATTTCCCAAGCAGCCTTAACTTTCAGGTGGGGGTTCAGGAACCACAGGGTGCTGGTCCAGTCAGGCTGCCGCTGTACCAGATGTTCAGAGAAATACAGGGGTTCTTGAATTGTAAGGCCTTCTCTCCAACAGACGCGCGCACATTGCGGGTTTATATTTGCTTTGTGTTTACATTTGCTTGGTAATCTTTTAAGTAGTGCAGGTTCCTCCTAGTTTGTGCAAGTCATAGCTAAATCGGTCATAACAAGATCTTTAGATAATGCATTTCAAATCATAATATATGTTCTTTGCCAAATCAAAAGCAAACATAGATGACATAACGTAGCACTAGATTTACTAGGTTCCACCAGTCTGCTTCTGTTTCAAGCCCCTTTGGGGGGGGGGGGGGA
>NW_015261756.1:0-436 GCF_001447785.1 Gekko japonicus
TCACTCACCTGCCTGTTCAGCTTGACAGCCAGGATCGTGTTGGAATAGCTGTAATTGCAGATCTCCGTCCCCTTCTTGAAGTGGCAGACTTTCAGCTTGCGGGGGGCCTTGAGGCTCACGATAGCCACCAGGCTACTGGAGAAGAGCCGCTCCACGATGCACACGTCTTCCGTGTCGGCTGCGAAGGGTTAAGAAGGGAGGGGGGAAATCACCGAATGTCACTGCAGAGAGATTTCACGTAATGAAGCAGGAAGGTGAAAGCGGTCGGGCTCTTTCGCTAGGAGAGACGACGACTGAGGGGTGACACGGTAGAACCGGGGCGGCCAAACAGCAGCTTGGGAGCCATGTGTGGCTTTTTCACGCGTATGGTGCGGCTCCTGGCGGGGTAGCCGGGGGAAATGGTAGGGGAGTGCTAGGGGAGCGGTGGCACAGTGGG
>NW_015261757.1:0-436 GCF_001447785.1 Gekko japonicus
CTATCAACCAATACATGCAAACATGCATGGAACCAATGCCACTATAAGATAATCCATT
Source organism: Gekko japonicus (assembly GCF_001447785.1). Taxonomy (NCBI): domain Eukaryota; kingdom Metazoa; phylum Chordata; class Lepidosauria; order Squamata; family Gekkonidae; genus Gekko; species Gekko japonicus. The sequence goes on from NW_015261757.1 coordinate 59, forward strand.
TTCCCTTTAAATCAAAAATGACTAAAGGGCTACTCTGGTTGAGACTCTGACACAAAGCTGGTCCAACCAACCATTAGCTCCACTTTTCAGAGGCAGCCTAAACAATTCACACTTGTGTATGCGAAAAGCAGAGAACATCTGCAGTACATTAAGACTTACAAGGGCTGTAAAGCCATAGTACCGGATGATTCAAGCAAAAATCAATAGTCAGGATGCCAATAGGCAAAAGAAAATCTGGGCCCTTCAGCCAGATACCATTTTGAATGTGTTTTCTAATTGTGAATACTTAGACCAAGGCACTGGCACTTCTGCAGTCAGACTGAACTTGCTCTCCAGAAACAGTTTTTGAAAATGCAGTATATTTTCTTTCATTCACTT
>NW_015261758.1:0-436 GCF_001447785.1 Gekko japonicus
CTTAACCACTACACCAAACTGGCAACCTGAAGCAGGTCTACTCAGACGTAAGTCTCAAGTTATGCAGTAGGACTTACATTTCAGGAAAAGTGTCCTTAGTATTACAGCCTCTCTGGGCTCTATTTCACTAATGAAGACAGTTCTGAGTACTTGGTGAGGTTGCCCTTTTCACAGATTCTGAGAAACCACTTTTTCGCATAGCGGCAACAGAAGTCCCATAAAAACTACAAAAACTGTGAATCAAAGGCCCACACCAGAAGATGGCCATTCTTCTGCCAACTGCCATTCTCACTGCTCCACATGTTTTTCTTCTCTGAAACTCCTTCCCCCACAGAAATTCTGCACTCCCTCAGGGGCAAACGCCTCAGCTTCTTCTCTTTCTCTTGGAGTCTACCCTTCCCCTGTCCTGCTGCCAAGCAGCCACTCACCCAGCTTC
>NW_015261759.1:0-436 GCF_001447785.1 Gekko japonicus
CATCCCTAATTTGCACTTGTCATGGGACAGAAAGGAAATGCTTTGGGTTTTTTTCTTCCTTGTGTGCAGTCTCCTGGCACCCACAATAAGGATGGATGGCCTGAGCTGTATTGCGCTTTCCCTGAAGCGATGGTTCCCCCCCTCCCAGCAGAGAACTGCAGGCTCTGAGCGAAGGAAGAACATATAATTTACAACTTGTTTTCCTGTGCCGGAAGAACATGATGGAAACCTCTTCAGGCTAAGTAATCGCCGATGAGTCACATGTCACAGACGAGGATCCCCCCCCCCCATGGGATCTACAAAAGAAACAATTGCATTTCCATCATCAGTCTTTGTTATGGGAGACCCTCGAGGTGGTTAACTTGCTGCTTCTCTAAATGCTCCGTTTCGTTTCGTAGGAGCAGGTGTTCCAAGCTTCATGGGGGATAATCACCCG
>NW_015261760.1:0-436 GCF_001447785.1 Gekko japonicus
CCACTTTTTACCATCTAAATCACTACCAACTTTTTTGTCATCTTATAAGAAAGGTATTATAAGGTTTAAATACTGTATACAATACAAATAGTATACAGGCTTGGAAAAGGTGTTCTTCGCAGGTAGGTAACATTTTCTCAAATTCTGACATAGGTCATAACGAAAATTTTTGCTCAGTTATCTTTGTGGCTGTCTGGCTGGTTTTCTTTCCTCCTGGCTTATCTCAATTTTAAAAAGTTTTTTGTGCATGTGGTATTGTGGGTTGCTAGGAAACCTAAGATGTTGGCTGTGGATTTGTTTTTGTTTTGTTTCTTACTTTTACCTGCCATTTTTGTTAGGCTGTTTTTAAATATATAAAGGTTTTATAGCTATATAAAAAGACGGTAGACCTGAGCAAGGCTGTTAACGATATAATGTTTTGGACTTGGAGGTCATT
>NW_015261761.1:0-436 GCF_001447785.1 Gekko japonicus
TTTTCTACGAAATGACCCCTGGGGAAAGGTATGAAATAATGCTGAGTAAATCCAATGATTTAGTGGTCTCTGTAACCATTCATCAGTAAATGTGATTTGCTGATGTTAAATAGTAAAGGTGTACAAAATATTGTAATGAGACTCATGGCATTGGAGAAATTACTGGGTGAGCAGGCACCCTCAACTGTCTCCTTCAGGAAGACCCACAAGGCTTAGCGTGGGAAAGGGGCAGGAGTTTAGGCTCACCCTTAGCCCTCCTCCTTTCTTTCTGACTAATCTGTGTTCTGTTGTCACTCATGATAGTATGGGGCAGACTGTGAGTGGCAAAAAGGTGGTGGAGTACCCTGATCACAGCTACTGATGTTCGTAGTCATCCACACGACCTCCAGCCACTTTGAGAATGAGTTCACAACAATTAAGAACACTTGCCCCTGAA
>NW_015261762.1:0-436 GCF_001447785.1 Gekko japonicus
TGATTGAGTAAAACATCTAGATACAACTTAATTTATGCCAACTGATAAATTAAAAAATGGAAACCTATTAAAGTATATTGCTGCTGGATGCTGAGGTTCCATTACCAGGTCAAGATCCAAAGAAAAGAAATTAGTTCCTCTGAACTAGAGGAGATCTGTTTCTTGACGAGCAACACCACCCACCTCAGTCGTGTGAGACAGCTCATTATCACAAGAGCTACAGGGAGGACTAGTGTGGCATAATAAAGACTTATGCTTCAATAAATCTCTGGTGGCTTCCATGTTGGAAGACTCTGTTTTGCATTAATCACCGCTGTAAATGCAGAGCGATTCACACTGGCAACAGACACTTCCTTCCACCAGCCACTGTTCCCCCTGTTGTGGTATCTCAGAGCTTTTAAAAATAATCAGTAAGTGATATAGTGCTATAGAAATT
>NW_015261763.1:0-436 GCF_001447785.1 Gekko japonicus
TATGCATAAAAGGCACCATAAATGTGGCAGCAGGATATTACAGAGAGGAAAAAAAAACAGTAATAAGTCTAGACCAAGTATCATCAGATCCCCCCCCCCAAAAAAAAACGGGTCTAAATTCATTTGTTCCTATAAGACCGGGATTCTTATTTGCCTTTAAGTCCTCTGGGGGAAGCGTGCAAATAATAGTCCTTTATAGAACTATAAATATAAAACTTTATAATATGTTCTTACAATTCTGTAACCATATAATCAGGAAATGACTCCATTTTATCCCACTGGTTGTCTTGTACACTTTTAAAAATTCAGTATACTTTAACAACAGAAGAAGTGCTGATCTGTCACTCGGCATACCCAATTTAGTATTTTCTTTCAAAAGGCATTTTATCTGCTCCTGATTTTATCAGTTTATATATTCAAGACAAGAGAGAGAGAG
>NW_015261764.1:0-436 GCF_001447785.1 Gekko japonicus
GCTCCTTGGCAGGAGGAGGCAGCATGAACTTAGCCGCATACTTGGGGCACTGCGGAGTGACCCCGGTGCTACCCGAAGCCCCAAAAGTTTCCGTGCGCAGCAGACTTTTAGAAGCTGAGCTCAAGGCTTGGCGGATGCCCCGGTGAGCGGTGGGAAATCCTTGCCCCAGCCAGGGGCTGCCTCACGTTTTCCCACAGTGCCAGGCAATCATTTCAAACTTGTGGGGGTAAGGAGAACGAGTAGCCCCAAAGCCACAGTCGACAGGGTCATTGTTGAGTGACTAATGGATGCCCTCCGGCCCCGTTATTACTGCCTCATGACTTCTGTCAGGATGCTGGGAATCCTGTCCTATAAGGACATTACTCAAATTGACCCCAAACCCTCACTCCTTCCCTGAGATCCCCGGCCCCTTCAGAAGGCAGCTCCAGTTTGGTGT
>NW_015261765.1:0-436 GCF_001447785.1 Gekko japonicus
CTTTTAAGACTTTGAATAGCTCAGCTTTGGTAGGCATTGGTAGGCTTGCCATTTCCCCCAGGGGGGCAGGGGTTTTGCCCACTTTAGGACCCCCAACCCACTGGTTTTAGGGCCCCCAACCCACTAGCCCAGATCCGGCTGGTGGGGAAACTCTGCCCCCAAAGTGCCAGGATCCGGGGGACATCATTGTGCCGGGCACCTCACTGGAGGCGCTCTAGCACCCAGCCTAAAAACTCTATGGTACCTTAGAGTTTTCCGCTGAATGCTAGAGCGTCCCCCTGGTGACATGCCTAGCGTGATGACGTCACTTCGGGGTGATGTCAGAAAATCCCAGTGAAGAGGCTGCATCCCCCCACTGGCAGCAGGCAGGGACCTGGCAACCCTAGGCGTTAGAAGGAAGTGAGTGTGAGGTACAAAAGAGTCATCCCACTTCCAG
>NW_015261766.1:0-436 GCF_001447785.1 Gekko japonicus
CTATCTGAAGAGAGGCTTGTTTTCTTTTTTTACTATCTGACCGGCGTCCCTATATTACATAGTCTGTAGCAAGGTATCGTTCAGTTGCTATGATGATTAGGGAGCATAAACCTCTCGTTGGGTGACCTTTGATTGCATTTCAAATCCGCGGTACCATTTTAATCTGTATTCTTTGCTCTATATTTTTATGTATGCAAATAAAGGGACTGAAACGGGGTGGGGGGGATTAGCTGTGCAGAGCAGGGAACCAGTGAACGGTCACTAGGTTGGATCCCGTGGATCTGTCCCACTAGCTGTTGCTCTTTCCCCTGGCAGAAGGAGCCTTCCCTTGGGAGTTTTAGGTGAGTAGCTACGTTGGCCCTCTGAGGAATGGAGCTTTGACTCTTTGAAGCTCAGACCCTGGGAACTTGGTTGGTCTTGAAGGTGCTACTGGACT
>NW_015261767.1:0-436 GCF_001447785.1 Gekko japonicus
GGTCACGTGACCTAGAGGAGCCCGCGTGGTCCTCTTCGTTAGGGAGAGGAAGGAACGGGAAGGAGCAAGAAGCGGGATTCTTATCATGGCGTAGATCGTCCCGGAGTTGCATAGTTAAAATTTTAATCGGGCCGCTCTAGGCTTTGGCGATTCAAGGGAGGAAAGTGTCAGTCGCCTGAGTGGAAAACCAGGCCCGGAGATTGCAAGGGTGTGGGTTAGTTAGCCTTGTTCATATGTATAGATAGATAGAGCTATATAGACATATATTTTGCCGTTTCCATTAACTGGGAAAGTAGCATGTGGCGGGAGAAGAGGCAGTCTGCCCCCAAATCTCTATGGTGCCCCATTCCATTAATTTTTATTGGTCGCCCCGCATGCTCAATTGGTTGCCGGAAGTGGCGTGTTGATTTCTTTGAAGATACCCCCGAGCTTCGGG
>NW_015261768.1:0-436 GCF_001447785.1 Gekko japonicus
AAAAATCATTATTGTATTTATAACTGTATGTGAATTTCAGAATTCATGAACTAGGAGAAATGCTTAGGATCCTGGAGATACAGGATGGTATCTCACTGGGATCGTCCATGGAGTCCAACTGGGCAATGTTTATATGCTTCCTTTCCTGAGCTCTCTAACATCTTCAGGCCCCCGGTTATAAATATTTATGTCTTTAGTAACCAAACAGCATGAACATCATGTAGAACCACTGTTCTTCTGAGATCTGGAAAGTCTGTTTCTTGTCACTAAACAGCTATAATTCTGTATAAATGGGAAGCATGACCAGAGGTTTTGGATTATGCTCCTAGATTATACAAAATATTATCTTTTGCTGAGAACTAATGTTTTATAGCAACCAGTTAGGATGCAAGTTTGTTTAGGAAATATGTAAATTTCAAGACTAGGAAACTATTTA
>NW_015261769.1:0-436 GCF_001447785.1 Gekko japonicus
TTACCTTCAAAGCCCGTGGAGATAGGACTTCAGATCTTAAGGCAGTGCTCTGGGAAGAGGCCGCCTGTGACTGCCTCGTCAGAGTCAACAAGGTCAGCTCTGCCCCCCAGATCCAGATCTCAAAGGATCCCCTTGAGCTTGCACTCATTATCTACACAGCACGCCCTGTCTGAACAACCTGCTAAGAAGGCTACGGCAAAAGGGAGGGATCAGCAAAAAGCTACTCCCCATCACTGAACACTGTTTCGAACTCTGGAAGTGACTCTGGCATTGCAAGAAGCCCACAACGCCTCCAGATCGGAGGTCGCCTCTGCTCTCCGTTTCAGAAGGAGAAGTGGAACTTGACTTACCAGCTGGTCAGGTGACATTAGATGTCGACTCCGAACAGATGGCTCCATGGTCCCAGCACCACCCACTGATGAGATGGTCGTCCAAC
>NW_015261770.1:0-436 GCF_001447785.1 Gekko japonicus
GAATGAGATCAGCCCTCACTTTCCTGTAAACTCTAACCTGAGAAAACAGAGGGTGCACCTGGAGGTCATGTCTCCATGCCAAGACTCTTCTTCATATTCTCGCAAGTTCCTGTTGAGGCTAAAGGCGGAATGGAGCTTGTCCACTCAGTTGGAACACTTTCCTCTTTAGGCTCTCATTTGCATCCCAACTAGTATCAGAGCAACGTCTGCTTTGCCTGCATGCTCTTCTAGGTCCTCCAGGGTTCCATCTTCTCCATAATTTCTCCCCCACGTTGAGCAACTTCTACTCTAACGGCTTGTTCTTTCGTCGGTCTGACCCAGCAGCACTCTACTCATCTACATGGCAGGGATAAGGCTAAACGAGAAAGTTTGCTCCCCAGCATTGTTTTCTGCATCAACCCGACTAATCAGGGGTGTGGAAGAGGATTCAATCATA
>NW_015261771.1:0-436 GCF_001447785.1 Gekko japonicus
GGGGGGGGGGGGGGGGAGATGGAGTCACACACTTTTGGTCAGAGCCAGAATAGAATGAGGCTCCGGGGTTTATCTGGTCATCCCGTGGCTGGAACTGAGGGGCAACATATCTTCTTCAGGATCCCAAGGGGCCTGGTAGCTGGAAGTAGCATTATGACGAGAGTATGTCTGTGTGTGTGTTGGGGGGGTTCGTCCATGTGGTCTGGGAGGGGGGAGCTAAGTACAAATTTCTGTTGCTGCGACATGCCGTCAATTAAAAATGCAAAACAGATTGACTCATGTGTGAAGGGGGCCTGGGGGGAGTCAGAGACTGTCAGGCCGGATCTATCTGCCCAGCCACACACAGTTGGGGGGGTAGTAGCATGGCAAAGGGGTGGGCGATGCCTGGAGGGCATGGATTGCTGAGGAGGTTTAGAGCACATAATCCCTCAGTGCT
>NW_015261772.1:0-436 GCF_001447785.1 Gekko japonicus
TTTGTAGCCAGTGCTTGTTCCCTATCGCATGCATAATATGTTGGGACGTTCTCTGGCCAATGGAGCCATTTCAACACCAGAGCTGCCCAGCATCGTTCAAAGCACCCTGCGGCAGTCTTATTCTTTTTGTCGGGTATTTCTTCAGGCCTGTGTTGTCAAAGGGCTGGTGATAACTGGTCATTTGTCAAGGCAGTGGAGAGGTCATAAATGGGAACTGTGAATCAAAATGGCTCTAGGGGAGAAGCCCTCTGAATACTAGATGGGGAAGCAGCAGGAGAGTTCTTCCCACTTGGGACTCAGTGGCAAAAACTGCAACCCCCACGAGAGATCTGGCTGCTGCCAGACCCTGGACGGTTCATCCAAGCCTTCTGCCACTGATGGATCGACTGGAAAAGTAAGATTAGCAAATCCCACTTGGATGTCGAAGGAGAGGGAT
>NW_015261773.1:0-444 GCF_001447785.1 Gekko japonicus
ATGTAAAGGAAGATGTTCTACAGTATTTTACAGTTTTATACCAACAGACATTTAATGGGACAGCATAGACCAGGGGTTCCCAAGATGGTGCCCTCCAAGGGGTTTTAGAAAGTGGGTGGGGCCAGACGGGGCTCCTGCCCAGCAGGCCTTCTGATTTGGTCACTGGAGATCTGATTGGCTGTGCAAAGTGATGCTATTTTAGTGGCAATTACCCCTAGGTTTTACTCTCTTTCACAGAGTATTTTTTAAAACCACTGCTTTTGCCCCTTACATTTGAGAGCCAGTTTGGTGTAGTGGTTAAGAGCGCGGACTCTAATCTGGAAGAACTGGGTTTGATTCCCTCTCCTCCACATGCAGCTGCTGGTGTGACCTTGGGTGAGTCACAAGTTTTTTCAGAGGTGTTCTCTCAAGCACTGTCCTTGAATGAGCTCTCTCAGCCCCATC
>NW_015261774.1:0-436 GCF_001447785.1 Gekko japonicus
TTTTTTAAAAAAAGAAGAAGAAGAAGAAATAGCTATTATAAAAAGGAATATATCACTCCGTAACGTCTTGGAATGGGGCTTGTTGACAGGAACCATCCAAACTTCAATACAAAGAGAAATGGAAAAACACGGACTGTGCCAGAGACCTTTCTTTCTCCCGCCCATCACTAAGCCAGACTGGCGGTTTGTGTGCAGAGACACGGCAGAATAAAAGGTGTCAGAGAGTGTTTGCACTAAAAGATACAAATGACAGAAACTTGGCAGATGAAGACGAGATTATTTGCCGCTCCCATCTCTTAACTAAAACACTCCAGGTGTTGTTTTTCATTTTGGACCCCGAGGATTACTCTAACACCCAGGGTAAACAAAAGAAATCTCCAACAACAGAAAACTTAAATCTAAGTTTAAAGGTACAAATCTGGGGATATTTTTTTTT
>NW_015261775.1:0-436 GCF_001447785.1 Gekko japonicus
GAAAGGAATATAATGATTTTCTTAAAATCGATTTGAATATGTTGCTGTGGAAAATTAATTTCTCAATATGGTCATTGAAATATTTCCCTCTGAGGGAGAACAAAAGTAGTTAATGGTGGGTACTGCGCTGTTATTATGTTACAGCATCTGGATGCATTTGATTGCTATAGCGCAACGACACTGCAATACCCCAAACAATGTGTGGGTGCAGCCAAACCATTCTCCATTCAGCATATAGCATCCCCCTATGATACATTCCGATCTGAAATAGGAAGATGAGGGGTAGATACCTATGGGACCGTGTTTCCCTGTATGTGCCCCAGGGAGCCTTGCACTCTGCTGATCAGCATCTACTGGTGGTCCCTGGCCCAAAAGATGTTCGCTTATCTTCAGTCAGGGTCAGGACTATCTCTGCCCCGGCCCTGGCCTGGTGGAA
>NW_015261776.1:0-436 GCF_001447785.1 Gekko japonicus
GCGATGGCAAACCCACCTCTGTTCGTCTCCTGCCTGGAAAACTCCTCTGGGGTCTCCCTAAATCAGCTGCAACTTGACGGCGCTTCCCACTGCCGACTCTGGTGTGACCCATGTTCACCGAGATGGCTGGGTCACCAGATTATCTGAAATTAAAACAAAAGGATACCTGATCTGCCAAAGAGGAGCTGCACGTTCTTGATTTCTACATCGAACTTGTCATAAGCTTTATCCATGATCTCTTCCAGCGACGTGCCTGAAGCGAGCTGGCTCCCTTGATGGACGCTGCTCAGCTAGTGGAAGAAATGGTTTCCATTACTGCTGAGAACACACCGGTCACTTCGGTCTCCACGGATCCACCTTTCAGCGTTAACAAGTTAAATCGGCAGCGCTTCTCAGTTAAGACAAAACAAATAAACAAAGACTGCTTCCCCCCCCC
>NW_015261777.1:0-436 GCF_001447785.1 Gekko japonicus
TTTGGTGGTGGAATGTGCCATCAAGTCATACGATTTATGGTGACCCTGTAGGGCTTTAGTCCATGTCATTCCTGGGCTCATGGGACCTATGTGGATGACCAGTTGTGCAGGTCATTGTAGCTATGCAGTTAGGGGTGGTGGTGAAATCACCCTTGTCTTCCTGTAAACTCAGCTGTGCTGACAAGAGCATGAAGAAGGAGCAATTGCCTCAGAAGTCATTCCACAAAATTAGTGTAACCGCAAAGAAGGAGAGAGACCTCACAGCAGATTATGCATCTGTCAGAGAAGAGGCATTACTGGGCTCCTGAACTAACATGAAGTGGCAGGGCTCAACATCAAAAGAAGTGGTTCTTCAAGTATGTATACCCCAGATTATGGATGGCTTTAAAGATAAGAATCAGCAGCAGATTGGCCATAAATAAAAATATTTTAGAAT
>NW_015261778.1:0-436 GCF_001447785.1 Gekko japonicus
GTGCCATGCATATGGGCAGCGCTCAATAAATGAAACATAGAAAGGATGAGCTTTTGTTATGAAGAAGAAAAGGGGCTGTTTGGGAGATGGAGGCAAAGAGGCAGCTGGTGGCAGTATCTATGCCCAGTCAGAAGGGAAGAAGCCCTCCAGGAGGTGGCTAAGCCCCTTTGGGACTTCAGCTGAGTGTCTCGACCTCTCAGAAGGTCCACAACAGATTCCCATTTACTAATCAGTGGGGCCATTGTGTGCCATGTAGATTTATATTCAGGCCTGAATTCTAGCCCTGTGAACTTTTTAAAATCCCGCTGGAATCTGGTACGTGAGATTGCTTGAGTAAGGCTGGTGGTGACCAGGAACATGGAGACCAAAGAAGGAGAACGTGGTATGGTCATTTACAGTAAATATGTCTCTGTTGAGCCAGAAATGGCTTAACACA
>NW_015261779.1:0-436 GCF_001447785.1 Gekko japonicus
TCACATCTTCAGTCCTGTAGCTCGGGATCCAAAGCTGAAGCCTCACAGATACCAGCCCCACCCCTGGGGTCACCAGAAGGGCTGCAGCAACCAGCCTCACCTTCAGGGTCACCAGAGCCCTTAGAATGCCGGAGAAGACGGGCCAGAGGGAGGCACAGAAACAACATTGTAGTGTGAGGTTGGCAGCCCAGAGCCAGTCAACCTCTGCCTGTGGGTTTGCATTATCACTGGATCTGGTCTGACAGGCATATAAGTTGCTCAGACATCGATGAGTTTCCCCTGCTCCGGCATGATGCAGTGGGGATTCCCTGATAACAGCAGCCAGGAAAGGGTGGGCCTGTGTAGGAGGAAGTTGTCCATAATGTTTGTGTGCATGCCATTGGTCCGTGCCTTGTTCTAGATTTCAGTGTGTTTGACCTTCTGGACTGTGACTTGG
>NW_015261780.1:0-436 GCF_001447785.1 Gekko japonicus
ATTGTCTTCCAGAGTTCCACAGCAATCTCTGTTTCAGGCAATTGTTTATTTCTCCTCTTTTAATACTATTCAGTAATTGCCTGCCAAGCATTTGCAGTTGTGAGGAAAGTGTAAATATGTAATGGTTTCTCAGAAGAATAGCTTACATTTCCCCTTCATTTCTGTGTGGGGTTACCACCTATTAACTAGTCCCCGCTACTGTGACTTTAACAGCAGCTTGATCTTGGGGGCAGTGGAAGAAGGGAGATTATATTACTGCATGAGAGGCTTTTCTGTTGCAGAGTTGATTGACTGTCTATATTGCAGGGTGATTTTTTTTCTGTAATACATTCTTACGTGGAGGGTTTTACTATGTGGGAAATTTTCCGAACATTTCTCGTGGTTGGATGATTGACGTGATGTGACGTCCGAGCCCTGTGAGGAAAGGCTGAGGGAC
>NW_015261781.1:0-436 GCF_001447785.1 Gekko japonicus
TGTCGCAGTTAGCAAATATAGAGTTGGGATGGCCAGTAATAATTTTTCCTACTTTAATTATCTCCTTGAAAACGCTTGCCCCCTACAAGTGGGGAAACATTGGCTATAGCTATGCTCCAGTGAATGTCCAAACTTGGGTGAAAGTTGACATTCCTACCTGCATGATGACAGCCCCAGATGAATTTCGTGAGTATCTGAAAATACTACTTTATCTAGATTAGGAGAGTTTACACCATTTTTCAACGTGGGGTGCAATAAAACTGGTAAAACGATTACACAAGAGAACAAAATCAAATGTAAGAAGTGTCAGTGAAAACAGCAAAACCACAACATGGAAGAAATATAGAAACACAAGAGTTTATTTGCAAAGGCACGCTGAAAAGGGAATGCTCAGATTTGCTTACCTACACCTATGTGTTTTTCCACAAGAGCCAAT
>NW_015261782.1:0-436 GCF_001447785.1 Gekko japonicus
TCCAGTAGTACTGCTTCCAAATTCTGGAGTGCCGGCAGAGTGACACCTTTGCACTGGTGGGAAGTTATTGCTGGTTAATTGTAGCACTGTCAAGATTCCACTTGTGGAAGGTGGGGGGAACACTGGGCAGAATTGGGGTACAGCAGGGAGGAGAAAATGTTTGCGTCCTGTGCCCCTGACGCTGGTGTAACATTACACCTGTGGACGATGGCATGCGTTAACATTGGAGTCCACGGAAAAAGCCCCTGACAACGGTCCCTGATCTCCTCCCCATCACACTGAAGAGTAGAATTCTCAATCTTCAGCTATTCAGGGCCCACCACCAGGAGTACGTAAGACCTAACCTCGGAAGTCTGAGCTCAACAATTAAAATGTACAGTATAGGATGGCACCCCTGTGTCCCCATCTCTCCTTTATATATAACTGAGTAAGACGC
>NW_015261783.1:0-436 GCF_001447785.1 Gekko japonicus
ATTGGGAGAACTGCAGGAAGTGGTTATTGTAATGCCTGAAAGTGTCTTGTGTGGTCTGTACACATGTATGTTGGAGACACTCCCCAAACTGGAAACAGAAGTGTTACAAAGGAAACAGGGGCCACCCAAAATAGCTAAAGCGGTACATCTTGTAAATACTTAATTCGTATTGTGTTTTTTGTTCCAATGGGGACCTCCAGAGGTCTAAAATTTTAAAAAAACAACAAGAGAAACAAACAGGAGAAGGGGGAGAGCTTGTAAGTGAAAAGGAGGTCTCCACACTTTCTCTTTGTGCCAGATCTTTCACCTAGACTATGACCCTCAGACTAAGAGCTGAAGGACAAGCACCTCTGGGCATGCCCTCACGTAAGTACCTGTGTGAGCAGAGGAGAACAATTCAACCAGATTTTATTCAGCTGCTGCTAGCCAGCTACTA
>NW_015261784.1:0-436 GCF_001447785.1 Gekko japonicus
AGAGGCGTGCTGGGAGAGTCCGGCGTGAGGGGGCTCTGCGTTCCTGGATCTCGAGGGGCCCGACGGCGGGGCCCTCGAGGATCCGCTGTGTTCCCTGATGGGGCCGTTGGATGTACTTTCTTGGGGCTTCCCGGCCCTGTGCTCCCCCTAAGGGAGAAAAAAGGAAATACAAAAGGAAGAGTTACATCGAGGGGGAACACCATGGTGCAGGCGACTGGGGCTGGATCGGGGGCTTTTCCTGTAGGTACGGGAGAGGCGAAGATCCCTCAGCCTCCCTGAGAGCAAGCAAGGATGGATGCATCCCAGCAGCCTGAAGTGTCTTTTCCTTGAAATTTGAGACAGGCAATAAATATGCTGAGGCTGGCGCCTTGAACCTGCCTTACACTGAATGAGACTCTTGGTCCATCTCAAGGTCAGTCTTGCCTACTCAGGCTGG
>NW_015261785.1:0-436 GCF_001447785.1 Gekko japonicus
CTCCAGGTGCTACCTGGAGGTTGGCAACAGAGTTACAGCTCCTGTCCTGCTCCAGACATTGATAAGGCGCTTCCTTCATCCCTTTGTGAACCTTTTACCCTTTCTTCTGAGTTTGACAATATGCTGTCAAACACCTCTTTAATCCATTTTGGAAACCATTCGTTCACCTGCCTTCTTCTCCACCCCGAGCCTTTATGTCAGTCTTTATCGAACTACTATCAATTAATCGCTGGTAACCAAACTCCTTGGGGAGGTCATAAATAACCCGTTATGCTTTTTTCTGTACCATTTCCCCCCCCAGTGGGTTTGCATTCTCTGTGTTTTCTGAATGGCTGACTGTACCTTTTCCTCCACTCAGCCACCCCTGTCCCTGATTTTCTCTCCTCCTTCTCATCTCGAATAGCCAAGGACCCGACCAGTGTTCCCTCTAAGCTGA
>NW_015261786.1:0-436 GCF_001447785.1 Gekko japonicus
AAAATAAATAAAATGATTCTCTCATAGAATCACCAAGACTTTTCTTAAGGGTCTATTGAAATTCCATCCTCCTCGTAAGCCTGTAGCCCCAGAATGAAGGCTATCGCTCATCTTGACCAAACTTATAGGGAAACACTTAAAACCACTGGCTTATTCATCTCTCCACCTCCCAATCTGGAAGACTGCATTCTTGGTTGTGGTTACCTCCACACGGATGACTAGTGAACTCTGCTCTTTCAGAGTGGACGCTCCTTAACCTTGTTCCACAAGGACAAAGTGGTTCTGAGTCTGGACCCATCTTTCCTGCATTTCATTTGTTGCAACCAATGATACTGCTTGCATTCTTTCCCCATCTGGTTGGTGATGGACACTGTAGCTCTGTATGCATTAGACATGTGTGGGGCTCTTTATTTAGCCAGGAGACATCAATTTCACA
>NW_015261787.1:0-436 GCF_001447785.1 Gekko japonicus
GAGCACTCCCAAACTCCTAACCTTCGAAGATTTAGAGCCTTCAGCTTAGAAAAGAGGTTCACAATACCGGGAGTTTGGATGTTGTTCACGCAATCCGATTCACTTCTTCCTGCCTCGTTATTTCCCTAACTTCTGCAGCTAAATTTCCCCCCCACTTCATCCTATTATTTTTTTCCTTACTGACACATGGGAGACCTTTTGATGAAATGTATATTGGAAGTGGAGATTAACTGTGATACCAGTGTTCTTGTTTTGATGTTGCTGGAGGAAATGTGAAGGCCATCACTGACTCAGTATATGCTTAAAATTGTCACTAGCCTTTACTGCATTGATGTCAATTACTATTAAAGCAGAATTTTATTTGCTGCTCCCCTATATTTTCTGTCTCTTTCCATCTCTCTGGAAGTAAATGAATTGCTTCTAAAAATCAGATGCC
>NW_015261788.1:0-436 GCF_001447785.1 Gekko japonicus
TGATATGAACCACTTAAGTATAGTGGCTGAAAACCTGAGCAGTAATCCAGAAAGTCCCTGGCTCAAATATCGTCTCAGTCATGCAGTGGTCTCGGTCAGTCAAATCACCCTCTATAAATTCACCCCACTCCTCTGCCGTGGGGGGATAATAATGTTGCCAAATATGCAGGACTGTTGTAAGGCTTGCTGAGCCTAAGTATACAAAATGCTCTGAATGCTCAGAAAGTTCTATATAAACACAGAGTATTTCTATTAAACAACAAAACACATACTAAAGCCCACCAGCACTCTTAGTTCAAGGTTAGATAGGGGTTTCAGCAACCACAACAGAACATTTTGTTTGTGGATTTTTAGATGTATTTAAGGACTGCATCAGTAAAAGACCATAGTGAAAAACAAAAATAATATGAACACAAAACAAAATGTCTAAACCTGA
>NW_015261789.1:0-436 GCF_001447785.1 Gekko japonicus
TGCAGTTTAGCCTTGCCAAGTGGAAATCACTTTTTGGGATGAGGAACACTCTTGGTATAAGAATTTTATAAATGTCCGATTACAGCACAAAAAAGGTCCATGTTGCCAGCAGCCAGCAATGGCCAACTGGCTGCTGCTTGGAAGTTTTCGGGCAAGATATGAAAGCGACAGTTCTGCTGTGCTACTCTACAGCATCTGTAGTCAGAGGCGTGTGACCTCAGACATGGAGGTTCCATATATGACAGAGTAATCACGGTCTGACTTTGCATAGTCCTTTTTTAGAGCTGTCTAATCTGGTAGCTCTTACTCCACCTTGAAGAAGCGGTTGTTGTGTGAAGGGCTTCCTTTCCTTGTTGAGCTTCATTGGGGTGTGAGGAAGCGTGGTTGTGTTAACTACTGCAAAGGTGCAGTTACCATAACGATGGACATAATTAGC
>NW_015261790.1:0-436 GCF_001447785.1 Gekko japonicus
TGATTTCCACAGATGTAGGGAGGGGACAATTTTTGCCAATCTCCCCTCCCACATCACACTAAAACATCCCTTAAAATGCTACTTCTGGGGATGGAGGCTCCCCAGGAATTTTTGGGTGGAAATCTGATGTCTGCTGCAGGAGGAAAAATAATTGAAAATAGTCACCTGTTGCTGTAGAAATTCTTGGGAAGATCCAAGCCTTTGTGTCTGGATAACTATGAAAACATGACTTGTAGGGGTCTGGGAATTCTGAGAGGACTATAAGTTATATTTGTTTGTTATTTTTGGCCACCCTTCCCTGCAAGCATTCCCTACCCTCACATTAACACAGCATCCTTCTCTTCTTTCCTCCTGGCCTTGAATTTGCCTGTCACTCTGAGCCCATGGGAATTCCGGCTATGCTGGCAACTGAAATAATTAGCTGAGCATGCTTTTG
>NW_015261791.1:0-436 GCF_001447785.1 Gekko japonicus
TCACACTAACTCAGAGGGAACAGTGCTGGGCAGACATTCTCGTAGCAGTTGGGCCTTTACACCTGCCTTTGCATCTGGGCCAGCAGCAGAACAATGGTGGACGGAAATGACATTGCACAATACATCTATGTCCAATCCAGTCCAAAACCTTATATTATAAATGTTCCAAAATATCTGCGATGTGCTGATGATACATCCAGGTTTTTGACTGTTCTTTTGCTTTCCCAGAAATCCCACAATTCTTTTGCTATCCTGGATGGAAGGGCAGGTGAGAAGGCCTATCCAGTGGGAGAACGCTTATCAGAAGAGGGCAAATGGCATGCCTGGTATCAGTATATAGTTTTAAATGGCAACAGTTCTTATGTGTGCTGGCTGCTAGTTATATTGATTTTGGCTGTGGTATGGGGTTAGCTCTGGCTATATTTTTCATTCAGTC
>NW_015261792.1:0-436 GCF_001447785.1 Gekko japonicus
CATTATGATTATTTCCTCGTGTTGACAACCTTGGAAGAGAAGGGTTAATTTTAGAAATGCTGGTTTTCTTTTCAGCTGGGTGGAAACACATTTTGAGGTGGGACCGTCAGCCACATATGAGGCTTCCTAGTTCTGATTCAAGCAAACTGTTCCTGTCCCTCCTGGTTTCTGACAAGATGGAGGCAGAAGAGTCGGACTCTTGTGGTACGGCAGCTCTTGTTACCGAACCGCAGTTTACTCAGCTATTCAGGTAAGGTTCTAGCGCATAGGAAGTGGAACAAGATGTATGTTCTATGGAAAGACCATCTTCTGTCTGTATAAAATCGAGTCCCCACTTCGGTCACACTCCAATGTGACTAAGAAACGGAGCCCAAGATTAGTCTGTGTTGGCAATGGGGTGAGGTTGTATAGATAAGAACATAAGAGAAGCCAATGC
>NW_015261793.1:0-436 GCF_001447785.1 Gekko japonicus
AAAACTGTGATCAGCATCCATTACAGAAAGTGAACGGAACTTTATTCAGTTATTGTACTTTTTATAAGTTTACTTCCTCTGGCCAATGATAAATTATTTGGTTTGTAGTAGAACCGGCATAGCTGCCTTTCCAATGTGACAATACCCGCTCTCATTCAGTTCCCAAGCCTCTGCCAAGCCAGGCTGTGCAGGGGATGGGGATGGGCTGCACCAGTGCCTGCCTGTTTCCAGACGGCTCTTTCGGATGTGGGTGGGATTGAGCAGCTGGGAACTCCATCACACCGGTGCTGAGATGCTTTGCCTGAATTTTATAGGCTGGGAGGAGAAAGCCAGAAAGCTTTGGCGATTTGCGTTACCTGCCAGTTAAGGTTGTCTGTCTGGAGATTTGCGGCAAAATCGAGACTCTGCAGCTGGTTATATGAATGGCCAAAAAAAA
>NW_015261794.1:0-436 GCF_001447785.1 Gekko japonicus
GAATTAACTTCAGTTGATTATTTGTGTTGAAGGTCTTTGGTTTGTGTGGGCGGGACTTGTCAAGGTTTCTATCCATTAGGTAGTTTAGATCCCCTCCCAAAATTACTGGGCCCGTACGAAAGTTGTCTAGTCTTTTCAGAGTGTCATTTATAAATTTGCATTGTTTTGTATTTGGAGAGTATAAGGAGGCTAGAGTGATCACTTGTTGGTTAATAGAACCATTAACAAAAATGTATCTGCCATTTTTATCTTTTTCTAGAGATTCCAACTTGAAATTCGTATTGGCCGAAATTAGGATCGCTACACCCCTAGCTTTTGAAGTCCCATGCGCAATGTACTGGGAGGAAAACCAATTTGAAGGTGTAATTTGATTATCTGGTTTTAAAAAAAGTTCTTGTAAAAACAAAATATTGATACCTTGTTGTTGCATGTCTTT
>NW_015261795.1:0-436 GCF_001447785.1 Gekko japonicus
TTAACCACTACACCAAACTGGCTTCGCTGCTGAAGAAGAATTGGCCATCAAGTCTTCTCGGATCTCAAAAGCTTCAGGATGGCAGGGGCTCGGTGGGGCCTGTCCGTCAACGAGAAAAGGCTCTCTGCACATGGTCATAAACACTCGTTGCTTCTTTTTTTTTAACTGCTCGACGTGTTCCCAGATGGCCACCTGATACAAACTGGAGAGCTTCTACAAAATCAAATCCCAGCTGGCAAATTGGCCATGGCTCCATGCCGAAACACGATTTTGCATTGTGATAAATGCTGCACTCTGCAGGGCATCCTTATATTGCACAAGGATGTTTATACCTTGAATAAAACTTGGTGGCTCTTAAACGTGCCACACGGCTTGCCCACCTGAATCTATTTGCAAATAGATGATGGCTTTCAACCTAGCAGTTCGAAAGCAAGAA
>NW_015261796.1:0-436 GCF_001447785.1 Gekko japonicus
TGGCTTTAGACCTGAAGTAACTTTGCAGAGGATCGCGTTGACAGTCTTTGTCGGCTGACGTAGGGTAGACTCCCTTCGTCTGGAACTCCCCTCCGCCATAAGCTTATTAGCAGCGCCATCCAATGCAGATTTACTCCGGTCTAGGCCCATTGAAATCAAAGGGCTTAGACCAGAGTCACTCTGCACGGGATGGCACGGGAAGTGGCCTTGGGCAATCCGTTCCCTCTCAGGGCTTAACCCCTCCCACCACGGCTTGCAATACGGGAATAATGTTGATTTTACCTTATAGGGCTTTTGCTGGGATTACAGGACAATGTAGCACTCCGAACACTTAAAAGCCATTGTATTACAGCGTTCCGAGTGTTTGCTTTGGCACCGAGTGTCTTTGGCATGTCTTGATAATTCCTTGTGCGCACATGGGTGGTGGTGGGGGGGG
>NW_015261797.1:0-436 GCF_001447785.1 Gekko japonicus
CCCCTGTTGGTGCAGGGTTAACTATTCAGCTTTGTTATTTTTAATACCTCTAGCAAGCAGCTTTTGAACTGGGGACGAGTTGTTCAACCTTATCTGTATGCCTCCTGTTGACGCAGTACTTCATCTTGCGCATGCTGAATTTGGGATTTCATTTCTCATTTGTTTCAAAAATCCAAGCTCTGCTTTCTCCACCTGCACACGTCCAGACATTATGCCTCTAAAGGGGCAGGAAGGGGTTTTTTTAAGAGACTTACTGGGCAACCATACCTGAAGTTGCATTTTCAGTCTCCCGCTGCAATATAAACTTTATTCTATTGTCCGATACTTGATGAAGGGAGCTTGGACTCTCCGAAGCATATACTGTGAAAATCTTGTTGGGTTGGTAAGGTGTTTCTAGTCTCAAA
The DNA here is from genome assembly GCF_001447785.1 of Gekko japonicus. Classification (NCBI taxonomy): domain Eukaryota; kingdom Metazoa; phylum Chordata; class Lepidosauria; order Squamata; family Gekkonidae; genus Gekko; species Gekko japonicus. The sequence continues at coordinate 405 of NW_015261797.1, forward strand.
GCAAGCTGTTTTACAGCAGACCAACATGGTTA
>NW_015261798.1:0-436 GCF_001447785.1 Gekko japonicus
GGCTTTTTTTTTTACAAAAGAAGCCCTGGCAAATGCTTTGCCTATCTGGGAAAGGAAAGACAGGCTCTCGACTCTACGGCTGCACTGCTTCTTCCGGCATGGAATGGGACCCCTGCAAAGATCAAATGTGATGCAGTTCAGCCAAATGGTTCCCAGGGCTGGTGCTGACGGGCTGCATTCCTGTAACCGCTGAAGTCCAGATGGCTGGAGGAGCCCAGTGAAGGGAAAAGACTGCCCTCAAGTACTTTGAAAGATAATCTCACCTTGCTCAGAGCACAATACCAGGAATGCTAACGGGGTCCCCGTTTGCTCATTTTTTTGCACATCTCCCTGGTAAACCTTTGGAGGAGATTTTAATCATTAGTGCACTATAGTTTCCACTTTTCCAATTTCGTTCTTCAAATGTCAAGGCGGCAGAAGGCAAACAGCCCCACCC
>NW_015261799.1:0-436 GCF_001447785.1 Gekko japonicus
CCAAAAATGGTATTTGGGAGGTATTCGGCCCACAGAATTCAGCCAAATGCGAATCAGACTGAATTTCTTTTCAGTGCACATCCCTAGGCAAGAATAGTGCAGGCAGGAATTGTGCTGCTTTAGTTGGAAGCAGGATTGCCACGCAGGGGATGGGAAACTTACCAGGCCACATCTCTGGCATTAAGCAGGATGTTATATTCAGTGCCAAGCCTAGCACTGTTGCTCTACCAGGGTTTCCAGGATAGGCACAACAATAGGCACAACAATAAGTATAGAGGCAAGGTCTACAAATCAGTCCAGTCAGAGATCAAAAGTCTAGTCCAAGGGTCAGGGTAAGGAGGGTTGAGGTTTCAGGGGTCCAGTTCTAGGGCTTGGGAACAGGTTCAAGATACAGGGTCTGGATCCCAGCTGTAGGAGCAAGCACAGGTTACCAGAG
>NW_015261800.1:0-436 GCF_001447785.1 Gekko japonicus
CATAGGGTCACCATAAATTGGAAGCAACTAGACTGCACTTAACACACACTCAGTGGTAAGGGTTATTGCTCGAGCCAACAAGTAGCGTTACAACAACCATCACAGCATAAACGTATACATGACATCACACTCTGCAGTGTTACACAAAATAGTCACATTGATAGCATTTAGGTACATGGTAATGTGCTGTCGTCATTATGGCCAGCTGTTATGCTGCACAGAAATATCAGAAAGAAGCAGTGTGTCATGTGAGTATGATCACCTCCAGATGCATTTCTGAATACCTTTTAGGTTAGGTTTCTCTGATGCAATTTAGGTGGGGCTGCTTTGAAATCTGTCCAGAGATGTCAGTTGGTCCAAAATGCAGAAGGCTGAATATGAAAGTAGTGCCACCCCTGTGCTGAAAGGTCATTCTCAGGGGTCATTTCCTGCAGGA
>NW_015261801.1:0-436 GCF_001447785.1 Gekko japonicus
TCTGATCCAGCTGGTTTCTTCTTATGTTTTTATGAGATAGTTGTGTGTGTGCACATGCAGGTGATGAAGTCATTCATTTCATATTAAAATGATTATACAGGATGGGGCCAACATGTTTTTTTCTTTGCATTCCTAAGAAAAGTTCCCTGTTTTGCCTACTACAACTTCTGATTTTCAAAAAGTATTTCTCAGAGTTGTATGAAGTAGGTGAAAACCTATTTAATATCTAAAGTTTCCTCTCTAAAATTGGTCAGCAAACAACAGAGATTATATTAATCTTCCATTGAGAAGGCTGCTTTATTTCAGGTTACTTGCACCCTCAGTTTTGATGCATTTTAGCCCAGTTTATGTATACTTATGTAGAAATAAAACTCAGTACTTCCAATAGATTGTTTGTAATTGTCGGCGTGTAAGCTTCAGCACCATGATCAGGAAG
>NW_015261802.1:0-436 GCF_001447785.1 Gekko japonicus
TGTGTGTGTGTTTCTTACGGTTCTGTTTCCCCCGCAAACACCCCCCACACCGGTTGCAAGGGAGCCCTTCCACTGGCTGCTGTTTCTATGGTTACTGTAGCTCTTTGCAGGAAGGGGGGGGGAAATAATGTCTGGGCAAAGCCGTTTGAATGGCGAAGCTGAGCAACCCGCAACCCATGTCCCTCCGGATCACGCAGGAACTTGACAAGGCAGGCTGTGGCGTGTGTATCGGAGGGTGACAGGCCGGGAGACAAAGAAGAAGAGAAGGAGAAGAGAGTGAGAAGGAAGACCCAGTGTGTGTCGCGGGTACCAGGGTTGCCCCCAACAGGTTATCCTCTGAACAGGCTTTTCAAGAAAAATAGAGATAAAAATTGCCTGTCGGTGCCGGAACGAAACAGCCAGCCGGCAATTGCACAAGTGAAAGGGAGGGAGGGAG
>NW_015261803.1:0-436 GCF_001447785.1 Gekko japonicus
CACTAACTCAGCTTAGAGGGACCACTGGTAGAAACCAGAACTGTTCTTTCAATTCCCACAGTCACTGATTGCACATATATATACTGTGATGCTCTCTCTTCTCTGGATCCAGCATAATTATAGAGATCTATGTCAATACAGAGGTGATGAAAGTTGGGAATCTTCGTTTCAGTGAGCTTGAGGTCCAGATCACGTCATCACAAATACTACCAGGACATGCCATATGACCTACCCCCTACTCCATGCATTCCATGTACCATAGCTACAGTATCCATTCCTCTCTTGATATGCCTTCTACATCATCACAGCTTTACCCACCTCTGTTGCAGAATCTGTTTTTGCAGCCAGCAATATTAGCACAATTGCAAATGCCAATTTCAATCACTGGTGTAGCACCTGTATTGGCCCTTTTGCTCCTGAGTCATTGCTTACTCAG
>NW_015261804.1:0-436 GCF_001447785.1 Gekko japonicus
AGATTTCCAAATGCTGAGTCCTGGGTGATCCTGAAGAATGTGCATGAGCATGCTGCAAGGCAGCCTTCTGCTCTGCTCCAATGTGCTGTTGCTCAGCATGATCACGAAAATCCTTATTAAGGGAGGATCTAGTGAGCGAGATGCAGGGGTCCATAGTCTTCATCATGGGGAGTTCATATGTTTGGTAGAGTGGCTGCAGAACTCTGGCTCCAGGATGATTGGTGGAAGACTGGTTTTGCATCAGTAGCTTTCTCTTCTCCTTGTCTAGCTCAGCCAAGATTGCAACCCTGTTTTTATTCTGAAAGCCTTGTCCAGGAGGATTTGAAGCCACCTTGGGTACTGTCAGCCTTAATTTTATCAGCAACAACTGCAACTTGGTAAAGGAAGAGGCGCTCGTGACGCCATATGCGTGCGCCACATCAAGAAGCCCGCCTCC
>NW_015261805.1:0-436 GCF_001447785.1 Gekko japonicus
TGTGTGTGTGTGTGTGTGTGTGTCAGTGAATGGTGTAAGAAAATGGAAGGCTGGTGTAACAAAGCAGTAGATAGAGTAGGTGGGGCTATTTTCGGGCCAGGCAATGGTGGGTGAAGCCCACAGAAAATCATGTGATTAGCGAAGGTATGCAGTTTCAAGACCCCTGACACTGAGTAATAACGTTGAGACATGATACCAGGCCTTATTAATAGTAGTATGTAGCACATACTACAATGGAATCAAAAGCACAACACGAGACTCAAAACTGTATACAGAGCAGACAACGGCATGGGAGCTCCATCACAGACTATATACCTAACCACACATATGATGCATGCTTACCCATGAAAGATTAAACATTTAGGGGACACTCTAGAAAATAATCATTTTGCAGGTGAGATTTAGACTAGTTCCAAGCAGTGTTCCCTCTAAGCTG
>NW_015261806.1:0-436 GCF_001447785.1 Gekko japonicus
TGCAACCAAGTGCCAGCTGCCAATCAATCTGACAACGGGGCGGAAAGGGGTGGGGGGGGGAATCGCTAATGCTATTATGTCACTTTGGGGCAAAGACCTAGAAGTGACATCACAGCCCCCTACCCTGCAATGCTCTAGGGGGTTCCAGCTGTGGAATCCCTAGAGCGGGGGGGGGGGGCTTGATATTGCTTTCAGGTTTTCACCTGGAAATTACATCATGATATGAGCAATACCATTTTCAAGCATCCTGCTCTAGGAAGTCTCCCAGGATCACCAGTAGTAGACTGGCAAGCCTAATTGTTAATATCCCCTTTTTCTAAGGAACGTCTTACAATGGCTCTGCTGCAAGCTTTTTCAGTAGCTGCCCCATGTCTGTGGAACAGCTTCCTTGAGGAGGTCAGGGGTAATTCTATCTTCCTGGCTCTCTAGCAAGGCT
>NW_015261807.1:0-436 GCF_001447785.1 Gekko japonicus
CTTATCCCATGCAGTATCTTCCCTACTTGCTTGTGGCTTAGCTCTCCTGCTCAGCCAACCGTGCGAGGATCTGCCATCTGGCAACAGCCTGAGAACCGGAGCGTGCTCAGTTTGTTCCCCGGACAAGGATTTCGGTGAGCCATTTATCAATATGTCAGTCAAGTGAATTATTCTGCGTGGCAATCTGGAGTGGCATCAGCTACTCAGGGCAAGCTGGGGAAGAAAATCCTGCGTAGGTTCTTAGTGCGGCTATTTGTTACTGTCACCGGGGAACGGGAAGTTTGGCCTTTAGAGTAGTAAATAGAATCATCCGCTTCCTAGCTTTTGGGCCTTCTGCTGCTATTGATCCGTGGGGGAGGAGCCGGGGCTCAGTGGTGAAGCATCTTCCTGGCATGCGAAAGGTCTCGGGTTCAATCCCCAGCTCCTCCAGTTGAAA
>NW_015261808.1:0-436 GCF_001447785.1 Gekko japonicus
TGTGATTAGGAACCATGCAGGGAGGGAACGAGAGGGCTAACCTTGCATGGTTTTCACATCAGAACCGGACCCTCCATTAGGCATTTAAAGAGAAAGAGACAGATCTTTTGCCTCTCTTTTTCTTTAAAAGGCTATAACTACATAGAGAGCTAGTTTTGATTTGCAAACCTTGTTCAGCCCCACCCCATGGCTGCCTTTAAGAGGTGCTGCTTTTGCCTGGGAAGACCCGGCCATCACGGCTGAGCTTTTCTGCTTTCCCAGACATACACACCCCTACCTGTCTGGCTGTGAAATTAACAAATGATCTCATAAACTGTCACTATGTTGTCAATTCATCGTTTATTTTTATGTGCGTATTTATAGGTCTCATATTGGTTAGCCGCCTTGAGTGTTCTTTGATACAGAAAGGCCGGATACAATTAGATAAATATAAATA
>NW_015261809.1:0-436 GCF_001447785.1 Gekko japonicus
GATCCCCCGACAAGAACACAATGGCTTTAAGGCTATGGATCAAGAAAAAAAGAGAGAGAATCGGTGTTGTTTGGAAAATACACCAAATCTCACTGATATCCATCGTACTCCAGGAGGCTGGCAAAGGATTTTGCAGACTCAAACATTGCTTCTCATTGTTCTGATCGAGGTTTTAAAAATTATGCACGGGGTGGAAAGACCTGACAAAGAGGTCTTTTTCTCTCTCTTCTAAAATTCTATCGTATGTCCCAAGTTAGATACCATACAGTAAAGTTTTTTTTAAAAAAAAAGATTCCAGAGTTTAGTCTCAGCTCAAGTTAAGCCCTGATCAAGGAATGTTTTCTTGGAGCGCAGTCAGTTGTCATCCACTGGTTTTCATCCTCATTTCTACATATCATTTAATTCCCAAATGGAAAGAAATGGGTCATTTGTCTTC
>NW_015261810.1:0-436 GCF_001447785.1 Gekko japonicus
CCACCATGCGGGGAGCTCACCACAAGGGTTTCCTGTATCGCTCAAACCGTTCCCAGTTCGTCATGGCCAGACTAGAAGGGCTAGGGAAGGGTTATTCATCTTTTAAGCCCAAGAACCCCCCTCTCAAGCGGCCATAAAGATCAACCTGTAAACATGTCGATGTGCCAGCAAATGACGGCACGCGTACATGTGGCAGGGGGGATGAGGGTTGTATTTGCCCAGAAACAGGGGGAGCCAACTATGCTCCTCTGGGACTTTGCCTCGGACAAAGGAACACCTCTGCATGCCAAGCAAAGCGGCCACGCACACGGGGGGTTCTGTACGCCAGGCTGAGTGCCCCAGAACACTGGTGCCTTTATAACCTGCTGGAACATGGACTGGGCTGGACACGTTTCGGTCTCGGCTATGTCTCCTCCTCCTCCTCCTCCTCTTCCTC
>NW_015261811.1:0-436 GCF_001447785.1 Gekko japonicus
AGTGGACAAAGGGCATCACAGCTTGTTATCTTACATGCCACCCCCATCCTGTTCCAGGAAGACCCGATATTATCTCTTGAAACAGTAGTCAACACTAGAATATAGATATGCATTGCAAAGACACCTCTTCTTCTATACTTGGAAATTGGCATAGGGAGTGATATTGTCCAATTTTGGCATGGGGAAGACCCCGCAAGGTGTCCTGTATCCTACTACTGAACTAAGGGGTATTTGGAGCCCCTCTCCAATCTATGGAGACTTCCTCCATCTTCAGTGTTTCTTACATGCAGGAAGTAACACTTCAGTTGGAGGAAAACTCCCACCTAAGATAAGATGCCATGTGGTAAGTCCAGCAGAGAGACCTGAGCTGTCAAAGGGAGAAAACCCAAATAATAAAGGAGTAGTGTGGTTCAGTGGTTGAAGTAGAATCTGGGAG
>NW_015261812.1:0-436 GCF_001447785.1 Gekko japonicus
CCGCCCCGGATTACCTTGGAATATGATTTTCGTCCTGTCTAAGGGAGCCACAGCCGTTTTGGCCACGGCGCCAGCAAGCGCCCCCGACATCAGGGAGTTGAGCATATTCCTCTTGTCCTGGAAGAAGTGATTGCCACATGTTAGAAAAGAGACAACAGAGACCATTAAAATAACAATAATAATAATCCTGCAGTCTCTTCCTCCCTGCTCGCCTGTGGAGAACAACGAACTGGCTCCAGGCGATCAGGCAAGGAGAAGTTTTGTCAGACAGAGGAGAGCAGACTTCTCCCAGGCCATGATTATAGACCACATCAGAAAGCATGGTTCCCCCAGACTAGACTACATTTTACAAAGGTGGAGTGGGGCTAGTGACCTGTATGGGCTTATTTGAAGAGTGTCACCTTTGGGGATTTGAAGCCATATAGTAGAAGAAGAA
>NW_015261813.1:0-436 GCF_001447785.1 Gekko japonicus
ATCCATTTAAACTCAGAGGACGCTTTAATCAACAGTTCCGTTTGTTTGGAAATCTTTATAGGGTAAACTTCCGATTTTGCGAGATTTATCTGTAAGCCCGAGACTGCAGTGAATTTGGACAATGTGCTATTTAATGCTGCGATAGATTGAACTGGTTTTGACAAATATAGCGTAAGGTCGTCGGCATACAAGCTGATTTTGTGTTCCTGCCCCTCAATGTCGATTCCCCTGAGGGCTGCATTATTCCTCAAGATTTCCGCCAGCGGTTCGATGGATAGCGCGAAGATTAACGGAGATAGGGGGCAGCCTTGTCTGGTGCCCCTTGAGATGTTGAAGCGTCTTGAGTTGTTGTTGTTGACCCTTATCGTTGTCTTGTTGTTGTTGTACAAGGTCTGAATCGCCCTTAAAAAATTCTCTCCAAACCCGAATCTCTTGA
>NW_015261814.1:0-436 GCF_001447785.1 Gekko japonicus
AATGCTGTTCTGGGATAGATTAAAGATAAATGATAAGGAAGAAACAACAGACATACAATGTAGCAAGAGCGTTGGTTGTTCCCTCTGCCCTAATCAACGCACCTTTATTAAAATATTATGCTTCCATACACCCAAATGTCAAATAGAGAAAACTGCTCTAGAAAGGAATAAATTAACTGGCCTAGTGCATTGGAGGAGAAGCAAAGAAGTGCTATGGTTTCATAGAGATCAACTGTATGTGGACTGATCTTTTGTTGGTAGTGGCCTACTTATACAGGTGCATCAGATGAAATGGGAAAGTGGTTGACATGGTTTCAATGCAAGTTAAAAGGAAATAGAACTCAAAATTTACCATGTCCGCCAGAGCATGAATGACTCCATAGGTTTCCATGCTTTTTAGTACATCAGTTTGCCAGGTGAATGCTTGTTTCTATTT
>NW_015261815.1:0-436 GCF_001447785.1 Gekko japonicus
ACCAAGCCAAATGCAGCTTACCAATGAGGACGTTTGGCCTGCCACATATTTGCCGACACCGCTGTTTGAGCAGCCCAAAGCAGGTAGCAAAAGCAACGTTTGCCGAGCCTCTGATGGGCTCTCACACGTGGCTGCACAGCTTAAGGCCCCACGTTCAGTGAGTGAGTGCTGTGCTTGTGCTCCATCCCTCCTTTTTTAAAAAAAATAGAACCTTTGGATGATTTTCTGCAGTCTCTATGGGGATCCTCTAATCAGCACACATTGTCCCTGACAAAGCACATATTCTTTTGCACACAAATCCAGAAAATAAGGAGCTGAGACACGATCGCTTTGAGTTAAATGAGGGCCACTTTATTAAAGACCTGCCGTGGAAAACATCGTTTCAGAGGGTGGCCGTGTGGGTCTGTAGTAGAGCAGCTAGATTCGCGTCCGGTGG
>NW_015261816.1:0-436 GCF_001447785.1 Gekko japonicus
GTATATTATTATTATTTTCTGTCCCAGACTATATGCATGAAAAACGCCTTGTACCCAATTCTAAATATAATAATTCATGTGGAAACTCTGATGCAACAGTTAATTTATGACAAGAAAAAACTAACATGTATGGCTGCACCTTGTATGAAATTTCTCTTTGGTATTTGTCTGGAAACAGGTAAGGAAAAAACCATGTTTAAGAACTTCTTTCAATGCCTAGAGTAGTTTTTCCAAACTCAATGTGAGCAAAATTTAGAAATGAAAAAATGGGACAATCACTGACTTACGTGTTAGCATGTGAACTGCAAACTCTTTTTTTGCCTCTCTGGCCTCATTTGTGCCAACAGAGAAGTTCCACTTGAGTATTGGTTCTGAGCATACTTCTTACAATTTCCATGAGCTAGGACTAGTTTACTCAAAAATACTACCCATTTCT
>NW_015261817.1:0-436 GCF_001447785.1 Gekko japonicus
TTCTTTGTTAAGCGCACGACTTAACATGGAGTATACTGAGGCTATGCACAAGAGCCCCAGAACAAGCATAATGACTTTGTTAGCAACTCTGTACGCAGAAACCATGACATAATAACCTCTTGCAGAGAGACGGCTGAACCTGCCAAAGAGAGCGTGAGTGGCCCAAAAGGGAATACAACCCACGTCCTGCAATACCCACTGGACACAGCAACGATATGACAAAATAACATTCAGTTACTGGAGTCACTCACTCCACCACCCCCCATGGCCATTTAAACAATATGAGTTGAGATAAACAAGGCTTGCTAAACCTTTACTGCAAATTGCAGCTAAATTTAGTAGAGGATACTCGATTAATTCGTTCTGTAGTGGTCTATACACCTCTAAAATGAGTAAACCCCATATGATTAAAATCAGACATATCCTTCTGCCAAAA
>NW_015261818.1:0-436 GCF_001447785.1 Gekko japonicus
GCTCAGGATACCTTCGTTTAAGGGGATGATCTGTACTTTTGTACTTCTTGCTCTGGCCTAGCACTAACTAGCTCCACTACCGCAGCAGCCGCCATGAGGCTAAACAAGGGGAGTGGTGCTTGAGTGTGCCACCGCACACTCCTCGCCTCTCTCGCTCCATGTCCTACTGTTGCCCCACTGCAGTGCCACTGCCCTGACACAGGAGATAGTGCCCCTTCCTTTCTCATTCACCAGCCGTCTTTAAAAGCAGCACATGCTCAGTAAGGCTTGCGAGAGTTCAGAAAGCTCTAGCGCGCATGTGCAGGTTGCTGCAGTTTGAAAATGCCTGGAGAAGAAAGGAGGGAAGGTGTACTGTCTGATCTGCCTCTTGGGGGTAAATAAGAGGAAATAACAGTAGGGGCAGGGCTTAGGAGAGGGGGCCACTGTCCCTCCCCTC
>NW_015261819.1:0-436 GCF_001447785.1 Gekko japonicus
TAACTCTGTTTAGGATTGCACTGTTACTCAGGTACAGACTCAGTAATTACTGTTTGCATGCTCCATGACTTTATAATGGATGGCAGCCAGTTAGATAACCCTGTATCTTGTTTGCTTAGCTTTAATAACAATCTTTGTGACAGGCAGTGTACTAAAATTTCACACCCAACACTGGAGGACCAACAATTTCACCAAAATCTGTCCAGATTTTTTTGACCGAACTTGTATGCTTGCATACTTCAAAGCGCACACTCATACTTTAGCTTTTGCATAATGGTTGCAGCCAAATATTTCATTGCATAGAAATAATGCAAAAAAAACCCCCAAAACAAAATCTGTAGAATGAATTCAGCAAATGCACACCAAATATATATTTTATAAATTGTTTCACTGCCAGCAATCTGCTATTTGTCCAATGGGGGAGGATTCTTCACAT
>NW_015261820.1:0-436 GCF_001447785.1 Gekko japonicus
TACAGCAGCTTGGGGCTTGTAAATTTTGCTTTTTAATAGTTGGAAGATCTAGAGGCAAAACAACATGAATGCCAGTTGCCATTAACACCTCAGTCTGTTTCTGTGTTGGGTCTAGGAAACTTTGCTAGGAAGCAATATTGTGTGTATGCTTGTAACTAGGTTGAGAAATGGTTGGGTTGGTCTTGTTGGAACTGATCGCATGTACTTTCTTTGCCAGCTCATCTGCTGTTAGTCAGCTCTAGGAAATTCCTTTCTCTGGTACGCATAATTCCAAATGACTAAGCTTACCCAGTGAAGCTGGACTATTAGTTCCTGAAAGCTTTTAAAGAAATTTAAGTGGCTTTTTACAAAACTAAATGCCCAGTCTACAGGAATACCCAGAGCTACAGAAGTTACAATGAATGACACTAGTCTGGTGTGTTGGAAGAAATGGGAT
>NW_015261821.1:0-436 GCF_001447785.1 Gekko japonicus
GCCAGTGGAGGCGATGATGCCCTTTGGGAGAATCCCTGCCACCTTTCTGATTTGTCAGCTTCTTAGAAAAAGGTAACTCTCTAGTCCTTATGGAAATATAGGGGAAAGTGTGCATGCAGTTTCTACTTAGATACGTGGAAGTGCAGGGGGAAAATCAAAATAAATTTTTTTGGGGGACATTTTTCTCCCAAAATTTTCTTTGGCATTTTGGGGAGCACTGAAAATAACTCCTACGAAATATTGTCTCTTTTGGAATGAGTGGAGTGCTTTTTAAGACAAGACTCAAAATATGTGGTTTGAAGATTTTTATGCGAGACAATCTACAGTACTGGGTAGCGATAATGCCTATGTTTTGTGTAGACATATACAGTGTGCTGTCAAGGATATGTTTACTGTTTGACTGTGAATAACATTATGTTGTCGAAGGCTTTCACGG
>NW_015261822.1:0-436 GCF_001447785.1 Gekko japonicus
TTGTCCACGTGAAATTCACATGCTCTCCCATCTAGTACTACAACCTTTGGCAGGTGCTCTGGTCATCTTCCCTCCTCCCACTCCCATCTGGCTTTGCCTTCTGCCCTCACTCTCCTCCACTACAGTGTTTGGGAAGTCACACTGAATATAACGTCTCTCCTCTTTGCCTGTAATCATGCCCACTCTCGTTTCACCATCATCACACACACACCCCAGCTTCTAGCCCACACCACCTCTCCCACCACTCAAGGCTCCCTTTCCCCTGACAATTAACTCTCCTCTGCAAGACAAGGAAAACTGCCACTCAGAGGATGGGGAAAGACAGCCAGCATCTCTAGGGTAGGGGACAAACGTGCAACGTCCTGTGTCCAAAGCACAGACTCAGGATCACATCGCAGGTTCCAGGCAACAGGGTCACAAGAACATAAGAGAAGCC
>NW_015261823.1:0-436 GCF_001447785.1 Gekko japonicus
AATTTCCCTTTTCAAAAGGCAAAGATGTTTGAAAATCAGCCCCATTCGGGTTATGGATTTATGACAGTATCAGCATCTCATGAATTTTTAAAAAAACCCAACCCTCACACAGTGGTATTTCTCTCAGTTATGGCTCAACTTGCCTCTGGTCCCGGCACTGGTGACTGCAGTTTAAACTGGCGCAGCGTCACCTTGGCATTGGCCGGCTCTGTCTCTCCGCTTTGACATTTCCCCATGACTGCTCTAGCAAAGTTCATTCCTGCAGCTCACGTTATATTACTGGGCTGTTTGCCCGCCCACACCTGGCAAGGAATCTGGTCCAGCCGGTCTGAGTTAGCCATGTGATGTAGAGTCAACTCTGGTTACAAGCTTATTTTGCCAGGTCAATATTTGCAAGAGCTCGAGGGAGGGAAGTTTCCTTCCTTTCTTTTTTTTT
>NW_015261824.1:0-436 GCF_001447785.1 Gekko japonicus
GCGACTGAACAACAACAATACAGCTGCATGGGAAAAGTATGGTGTGAAAGCCCTAAAACCTAAGAAGCACAAGCAGACAGTCCATAAACACACAAGTCTTTCTTGACAGGATCATATGACTGCATGGTGAATTCATTGGCATGAGCCAGCCCTAATTCTTAGCCACTCATGATTAGGAATAGAAGAACTCTCCATACACAAAGAGAGCTGAGGTCCGTTTGACAGGGAGCGAAATGTATCAAGAGTACCCAGGTGTCCTACACAGCACCACACCCAGTAATGCTACTCATCAGGCAAAAAATTATATAGCCTTATGCAAAAGGGCTGGCTAGGCAGGCAGCCTCACCACAACAGCACAGCAGACTCTGCCAGGTGTTAAGCTGCATTGCTGCATGAACCAATACAGAACTGGTGCTGCAACAGGGTGACAATGAAG
>NW_015261825.1:0-436 GCF_001447785.1 Gekko japonicus
TTTCCCCTAATATCTGCACAAGGGAAAGGGCTGCAGATCTCTTTTTTTTAAAAGTGAAAGCTGAGAATCCAGGGGCGTGCAAGTGAGGGTGCAAGTTTTATCCCGGCTGCTGTGAGACAGGTCAACAGACCATGAGGCAAATCTACTCCACCAGATCATAAGGCCTATATTGATTGGTGCCAAGATGATCATAAATGGCAAGACTCCCTGATGGTCCAGCAAAGGCAAAGAGAAAGAAGGATGGGTTCTAAGATCTAAAGATACCGGAGGGGGAGCAGAGGCTATTGCGGCAGTGACCCTCTCTTGAAGCTCTCTCCTGACCAATCAGCCCCAAAGGCCCGGTTGGCCATTCGGGTGAGTTTATGTAAGGCTGGGAGTGGGCGTGTGGGTGAGTTTGTAAGTGCAGTGCATACTTGCTACCAGTGTTCCCTCTAAG
>NW_015261826.1:0-436 GCF_001447785.1 Gekko japonicus
TAATTGATTGGTGCCAGCATGTCTGCCACGAACACTGCCGACACACCCCACCACGAGATGCCCAAACCTCCAAAAACCACATGGAAGATCATGGGAGGGTCATGAGGCAAGTTCACGTGGACCTCAGCTCGCAAACCACAATTTTAGGTGCAAATTTAGGGTTGTGGGTAGCTTCGTGCTGATCCCTAATCACTAGTGATGCTGTTGTTCCTGCTATCACTGCTTTGATAGAAAAGGAAGATTGTTGGCAGCAAAGAAAACATAAATTACCTGTATATGAGATGACCGAAGTACAGACAAAAAGTTTCAGTAGCTGCAAACATTGAAGAGAAACACATGGTACAACTTGGCAGCACTCTGAATGTAAACAAGTCAATATAGATGGTGCGAAGAGTAAGCATGTGGGAGATAACATTAGTTATTAAAATTGATTTTT
>NW_015261827.1:0-436 GCF_001447785.1 Gekko japonicus
ATGTGAAGCTGATTAATAACTGGATTTAGCATGGGGATGCGTTTTGTTCTTTGGAATGTTTTCCCTTGCAGCTTGTGATTCATCCTCGACTGTGCCCACCACAGTGTGTAATGCCCCCCTACTATTTAGCTGACATTAAACATGCTCACCATTGAATCCGTAAATAGATCCTAGAGCACTGAAATGCAAACAGGGACTTTCAGAAGGTCCGCTGAAGGGCAGTTGTTAATTTAATCAAACCCAACTGTGTTCAAAATAGGTATCAATTAATATCTGTATGTTCAATAACGTCTGTAGCTGGCCTTGGCAATTTTTTTTAAAAGACCTTATCATTAAACTATGTTCCACACGAAACACATGTTTATGTCACTTATCCTGGGTATATTAAGTGACAAACCAAAATAAATTGGGGGGGGGGGGTTACATGGTAGGTCCT
>NW_015261828.1:0-436 GCF_001447785.1 Gekko japonicus
AAATCCCCTTTGGGGGACTAAAAAAAAAAGTGGCAGAAGAGAGCCTGGAGGGGCTGCGTTCTGCATCAGATCCTGAGTCCCAAGACCCAGCAACTTTGAAGACAGTTTTTATGGACAGAGAAGGATACCTTGGAGAAAGAAGTGCAATTGTGCAGCAAGTTCCTCAATTAAATTGGGATGCTGTGAATTTTGCTACAAATGTGTTCAGCATTTGAACTTACTATGTTCAACAATGTCCATCAGACAGGAGCTGATCACCCAGTTTGTATGGTTCCCACCAGATAGCAATGAATGCCTGCCAAACAGGTTTGCACTGGTATTTTCCAAAACTGCATAGGTACAGAGATGCTGCCAATTCAAATGGAATAGGATATAATGCCACAGAGTCCACTGTCTGAAGCAGTTTCTCTGTTATCTGGAGAGCAGTTGTAATTCT
>NW_015261829.1:0-436 GCF_001447785.1 Gekko japonicus
CGTATTACAGATGGAAGGAGAGCAAAGTGAGACCCAAAGACATGAGCTTCCCTGAGGCCACAGACTGAGCTTTGAACAGAGGCGAGATTTGAACCCATTCCCTCACTGATCTCTGGCTTTTCAGCTATTAGTCTACACCAGTTCCCAAGCAACAGCAACCATTTAAGGAGGCTTCTCTAGGTACTTAAGAACTGAACTGGGCATAATGCTAAGTGGTCATATTTTGTGCTCGCTTTTCCAAGTTTAGTAGGAGCCAGTGGGGACTACAATCTGGACAGAGGTTGTGGCATTTTCCTGTCCTCAACACACCCATATGATACTTGTACATTCCTCCCCCATGCAGCAAAACACTTCCCCTCCCCTGTACATCTCCCCCAATAGCTGCTATAAAACAGAGTTTCAAATCTACATTGGGGTGCCAACCTCCAGGTGGTGG
>NW_015261830.1:0-436 GCF_001447785.1 Gekko japonicus
TACAGGGAAGACCTATGTTCTTCCATAACCCTGAAAAATTTCCAAGGGGGCGTGGGCTCAGACCTTCAATACACAAGCCAATAGGTGCTCCATCAGTTAGAAAAGAATTAATGCCATTACCATCCAAGCTTAGAGCACAGGGCTAATGGAAGTCACATGCCTGTGATTTTAAAAAGAATTATGCTTTTACCATCTCAGCTCAGAGAACAAGCCTAATGAGAGTCACATAGCTGTGTCCTCAAATCAGGGGCCAGATTTCAGGTCAATGTGTACAACTGCGGTTTCTATGACTCAGCATCACAGGCCCGACGCAGCCTCCTCATACTCGGTTGATCAACATTGACCCAATTATCACAAGCCTGTAAATGTAAGAATTCAATGTACTATAAAATAAGGTTAGCTTCCCTCCTGGCTATAGCCCACTGGATAGAATAAG
>NW_015261831.1:0-436 GCF_001447785.1 Gekko japonicus
ATTCACATGAAAAATGAGCTTGAAAGAGCATTGAAATAAGATATTTCTGAAGGTAAGCCAAGAGTACATGTGCTCGTTATCATGCTTGTGATAATCACAAGTCATCACTTGATAAATAAGGAAGGTTGCTCTGAATTGTTCACTGATGGGCCTTTATCAAGAATCCCTGCCTCTGATCTCCTTAGACAATTACTCAACCTCAGAAGCCAAAATAAGAGGTGACAGAAAGCTTCATGGGTTGGCTACTGCCTGTTACATGATGACAGTCTCTTAGATAGCCATATTTTCATATAACGTAGTAGGAATACCAACCTGATTCCAGCTACATATGTTTAGGATTTAGGGCTCCTGTATTTTAAATTCTCTGTGTATTCAGGGCAAAATGAATCTGGTATATAGAAAAGCCGTGGCATATTGGCACTTTCCAGCTCTCCCA
>NW_015261832.1:0-436 GCF_001447785.1 Gekko japonicus
GATGAATTTTGCTTTGTGGTTCAGTTTGCCTCTCATTATCCCCCCATTTCCCTGCCATTTGCCCCCACATCCCAGCTAAGTGATAGCAGGTAGAGCAGTCTGAGGGCTGGATCTCTTCTCAGTCATCATGCTCATTTCTCTTTCTTTACAGTTCCTTTTTTTAAATCAAAATTGTTTGCACCATTGAAACAAAGTCATATTGTTCACTCAAATGTTTGTACATTGTGAGGTAATTTCTATTGTCTATACATCAATATTGATGTAGTGTATGGTTCACTGAAGTCTTTGAGATAGTTTTCCTTCATTTTAAATAGATTATACACTATCACTTGGGGGAATCTACAAAATAACTAACACAATAATAATAGTAATACACCTTTTAGTAACGTTCACACACATGCTTACTTTTTTATTTATTTTATTTATCCTTCCATTT
>NW_015261833.1:0-436 GCF_001447785.1 Gekko japonicus
GGGGGGAGGGGGAGGAGGGAATTTTTGACTGTTGTATAACTTTTATTAATTGTAGTCTCTTCTCTGTATAATTTACTGGGGATATTTTTTCTTTTTCTTAAAAAGGAAAAGGAAAAGGGAGGGTAGGGAGTTCCCCAGTCTTCTACTTCCTACTGCACGGAAGTAGAAGCACAGAGACAGACTATAATCAAAATTTATTTGGATTTGAGCACACAAAGGTTTCTTAAATAAGGTATTTTCAGTTCCAATTTTACTTTCAGTATTAGACACTTTGATAGAAAAAAAGAATATACTTGTATATTTTAAGAGGTAGAAAATTTTAAAGGTTTAACTTACTGGGGGATAAAAGTTGCAAGGGAATACTTTAAAGTTGATCATCTAGTTCCTCTTACTATTTAACCATCTGTATATATTTCTACAACAAAAGTACAAAACA
>NW_015261834.1:0-435 GCF_001447785.1 Gekko japonicus
GAACACAGTGTGCTGCAATGAGAAAGGGGAGGCGAGAGATTTTTGTATTCCCACCCATGTTTTAGTGTCTTAATTGGAGACCTTGTCCCAGGTGTCCCCATTTGCTTGATGGTGGTCACTCAGGAAAGAGCCTTCTCAGGGGTGGCCCCAAGATGGAGGGACAGCCTTGCCCAGGAGGCTCACCAGGTGCAATCTTTTGCTATCAGTTTGATGCCAGGGGAAGCAAATTTTATTTCAGTCAGGTCTGGTTAGTGTTTTTGTGCCACATTATACTGGCGGTTGTATACTGCTGCTATGATTGGGAAGTGCTAATCTGTTACCACGTTCTAGCAACGGCTGAAATATTGCAGAGGATTTTCTATATTTTGTTTTTATTTAATTATATTTATTTATTTTGCTGCTGAAAAGTTTCTGAAATGTGATATTGTATTTTTT
>NW_015261835.1:0-435 GCF_001447785.1 Gekko japonicus
GAGCTGACTGTTCTTTATTCTCCAGGAAGACCTGGCCAGGATGAAGCCGTTCCCGGTCGTGCTGGTGGTGGTGGCGACGGCCCTGTGCGTGCAGAGAGGTAAGCCCCGGGGGTTCCCTTGCAGCGAACAGAGCTCCAGGGTGGCCCCGAGAAGAAAACTTGGAGACAACACAAACAAGAAGCTGTTTAACTTGTATTGTTGAGATGGTGCAATAGAGATTGCCTTGCCTTGTAGAAAACCAGTTTCGGAGCTCGGATAGCCTCAGATTTTCCAGCACAAAGGGTCGGATCCAACCAGTTTTTCTGCTGGGGCGAATGGAAGGAAGGGTCTTCTTCAATCACCCCCAAAGGCTACCCTGGGGATCTTGGGAACAGCACGGATGAAAGGCATTTGCAACAGAGACTGTAATAAGGAGGGAGACGAAGCAAGATGGGG
>NW_015261836.1:0-435 GCF_001447785.1 Gekko japonicus
AGCATTATTCTCTTGTGAAAGCATATCGCTACTCCCCTGTTCTCCTAGGCTCTTTCCCGTTAAAAACTGGATGGGTCAGAGATTCCACAGAGTTTCGATAACTGTTGACTTTGTATCTGGAGTTGTTCTACTCCAAATGCAGCACTTTGGGCTTTGGTGCAGAACTTGACAACACACCTCTGATGACCCCCAGGCAGCTATTTCTTCAGAGATATATTAACGGAACACCACATGAACATGGCACTTAGAATGTTCAATCCCCAGCAGAGGAAATTTTTAATTATAAAATACTTTTTTCAAGTATTGCTGGGATGTTTCATATATGTGTAAGAGCCGTACCATGCCTCTGGGTGGCTGTTCTATTGCCCTACTTGCTGATACTTAATCATTAACTCTTCTGGCAAAGGAAATGAGTTTGGCTCCGAATAAAACTGA
>NW_015261837.1:0-435 GCF_001447785.1 Gekko japonicus
AGCTGATATATCAAATGCAACTCCATTTGGTCAAGAATACTGTTTATTTTCCCCTCCAAGACTTGCTTGAAGGGCTGTTGTGATATCCTTCATTTCGCTCAGCATGACAATTATAGAGTCCCTAGCTTATCAATGTAATAGCAACAAGAGGAAGGAAAAAATAACAGTGAGAGTGAGCTGGGATGATGAAGAAAGTTGGAATTAAAGCAATCGTTATCTTCTGTTGATGTAAATGTGGACACTTCATGCAGCTCACAGAAGGTCAATGAAACGAGGATTACCTCCTAGCCAAAGATTTATACTTGAATATTATGTTATCTGCGTATTTTGCTCTCTTCCCAAAGATCTCAGTGTAGAGCTTTAGCCTCACAACAACTGTATAAAATCAGTTACACTGAAAGAGAGTGTTCAGGGAAACTTTAGCTTTAGCTCAGG
>NW_015261838.1:0-435 GCF_001447785.1 Gekko japonicus
AGCGACCCACATACATCGGAAGATAAATTCTTCGGGAATAAAGTCTGTGCACGTATAATTCCCTTCCCCACATATACTCATTGAAAGCAATTAGATTTAGGCCCCTGACTTACCTCTTGCTCCCTGAGAAAACCCTCTGTTCTAGATGGGAAGATCTCTCTTTGCTGACTTTTCGGGGGGGGGGGAGTACCTCCTAATCGAATCTGAGCAGACTAAGGAACAGGAGTAGTCAAAGCTTGTTTTGCGATAATTAATTTTAAAGCCAGGAATTTGCCTAAGCTACAGCTAACTGCATTTCGGAGATCCGATATTAAATTAGGAAAGCAGATAATAGCATCAGCTGCATATTAGGTTATTGCATGTTCCCTCTCGCTCGCGAGTAGTCCTGCTTTCGGTTTTTTTGTGGATGAAGCCAGTGGGGATGGAGACCAGTGT
>NW_015261839.1:0-435 GCF_001447785.1 Gekko japonicus
CAACATTGCCTTCTCTTATGTTCTTACGAATCACCCTGATGCATTAGGCCGTATTTGCCTGGGGCTTCCTTGAAGACAATTCCTAGTGGTGAGACACACAGATTAGGGACAGGTGGATAAGGGAAAGGGCCCAAGGCCCTACCCTTGACCCTTTCTTTCTCAATCTTCCCCAAAACCATGTGCTCCATCCCTTTAATCGATCATAAATTGCCCACCATGAAAGGAGTCCTGGCGCTTTGATAGGGAATGTGGAAACCATAAGTGAAGTCATTCTACAGCTAAGAACTGTCAGCATGCTTGGGATAGTTCTGCAGCAAGGTTTCAAGCACTCTCAGATTTATGGGGCTGGGCCCATTTTCCAGCTGATTGGCCAGACCCACCCCCTTCTGGCTTCCTACGGTCTCTCCTGGGCTTATCCTGGAAGCATGCTGAAAA
>NW_015261840.1:0-435 GCF_001447785.1 Gekko japonicus
GAATTTTATATAGCAGAAATTAACATCTTTAAAGTTATGCTTAACATGAATACTTGCTAATAATTGTGCTAATTACACCAAGGTCAGTTATCTGTAGTAAAATTAATTTTACATAATCAGATGAAAATATTTTGCTCTGAATTTCAATGATAGGTTTATTTTCTTAAAGCCTAATTTTTCTGCATCTTTCAGCATTAATGGTGTTAGTCCCAAGGTTCGAAAGGTACTGCAGCTTCTTCGTCTGCGCCAAATTTTCAATGGGACATTTGTGAAACTCAACAAGGCATCCATTAACATGCTGAGGATTGTTGAACCCTACATTGCATGGGGGTAAGTTGAATCTTGAATTTAATTGCTTTAAGTAACAAAGTACATACACTAAATTGTTCTCTGCTTTTACCTGTTTTGTGGCACTGAGGTAGCCTCTGCCTTCTG
>NW_015261841.1:0-435 GCF_001447785.1 Gekko japonicus
ATCCCGCCCTACCCCGAAGGCTCATGTTTGCTGAGGACATCTACCTTGAGGACTAGTGACCCTGGGGCAGGAGCTGAACCTTGAAAGAGGACAACGGATGCGAGCAAAAGGTTCACAAGGGACTCCCCCTCCCAGGCCAAAAAAGGGTCAGTGATTGAGTAGGGCCAGAAAACAGGGACAGTAAATGATTCCGGCGTGTTTCTCGGGCCTGCTGCCGGCAGTTTAAGAACCATAACCGAGAAGAAAGTCCCTTCCTTAATGCCCACTAAAAACCTTTTGTTGTTTCTTTGCTACGGGAACCGAGAACGCTCTAGTCGCTATCGTCTCTGTCTAGTACATTTTCCGAACCCTTCCTCCAAGATGCAAAGAGTGCCCTGCACGGCTCCCCCTTTCCTGATCTTAAACCTCACAACAGCAACCCTGGGAGAGGGACTG
>NW_015261842.1:0-435 GCF_001447785.1 Gekko japonicus
GCTTGCTGACACTCCTCCTCCTCCTCCTCTTCTTCAGTATTTGCTTAATTGATTCCGGGGAGGTGGGGGGAATTGGTAATTTGTTTTTAAAAGACGTTTGCCCTAAAGTTTCCTCTTTCTCTTTCCCAGCCAGAAGAGCTAGCTTCGAATTCTCATACATTCAAGACCAAAACCTTCAAGAAAGCCAAAGTTTGTAACATCTGCAAGCAAGTGATCGACCACCAAGGCAATTTGTGCAGAGGTGAGCCCCCCGGAATCCGATATTGCTTTAAAACTGTAGAGAGTAGAGCTCCGTGCTCAGCCGCAAAGCTGGAGATTCCTATGCTGTGTTTGCCACTGATATGCAAAATTGTAATTGAGGAAGGGAGGATGTTGTAGGGAGAAGAAATATTTATCATTTTTTCCGCCCAGATAATAAGTGTAAGAGTACAATCC
>NW_015261843.1:0-435 GCF_001447785.1 Gekko japonicus
ACCAGCTAAGTTGTTAAATACCCACTCTCTGAATTTATTTCTGTTTCATACTTGGAGTGGTCAGTGTATGCTGCAGATTCAGTTTCTCCCAGTTCTGTGTCCTGCTGGATTATTCTGATGTTTTACTTGGATAGATAGATGAGTAATTGTTTTGTGTTTTAAAAAAGAGAATGCAGTCTCTTGCAGTTGTTCTAACATCTACTATTTTGAAGAAAAAGAAAGCATGCTTGACTGGAAATCTAAGTGTGTTTGGACCATTTTTCCTTTGGATATACCTATTAGAGTTTCCATAACAGATTTATATTGCCCCCACAATTATTAATTCCCTTTTCATAAACTGGACCGGTTTTCTGAATTTTCTGAATATTGCTGGAAACATAAACAATTCCGATAGTGATGTTGTTATCTGCAAAAGTACCATTAAAATGCATTGTC
>NW_015261844.1:0-435 GCF_001447785.1 Gekko japonicus
CGCATTATCTGGCCCGTGTGACCGGGACCCTAGATTGTTTGGTGCTTGGTGACAGTTGGTTCTTTAAGAGTTTATTAGGGCATCAGCCCCATGTGGGTGGAATCTTTTCCCCTCTCACCAGGCCTAAGAGGAAGCAGCTAGGGCCTGTGAAGTCTATAAAAGCAGAGAAGGAGCAGAGCTGCAGAAGATGGGACGGACACAGGATCTTGAAATTCTCTTTCCTCTGCAAATGAGGCTATGGAAAGGCAACCACATAGTCTGCCCTCGAGGTAAAGCCATAACCCAACAGTATGTAAGAACATTCAATTAGCAGTAAGGTTGAACTGAACTCTGAGTGAAAGATTTCAGTAATCATACAAGAGACTGGACTGGCAAGCTTATCTTTTTAATGGTTCCTTTTTCTTTTAGGCATTAGCAACATTTTTAATATACATG
>NW_015261845.1:0-435 GCF_001447785.1 Gekko japonicus
ATTTTAATCACTCTCTGGGTAAAGCAGTAAAACATCACTCCGGTGCTAATTGATGTTCTATCGGACAGTGATGCTATATGTTTTTAGTTCTGCCTCAAGTCTCCCTTGGGACGCTGGGGAAATAGAAAATGTGACCTAAGTTTTTTAAAAGAATAACAAACAACCCGAAGTGTGGGGGGGTTGTCACTTCTCGACAGCTGTACGGCAGCCAGCTGGTGCACGAGATGAGTCGGTGGCCCCGGTCCAGCTCATAGCGAGAGCGGGTCCGTACTGCAAGAGCCGCTGGAGCTCAGCGGGATCCCCGTCTCACTAGAAAGCCCGGGGATTGAATAGACACGAAAGAGGAAAGTCAACTCGTCCCTGGAGGAATGTAGGATGAGAGTCCTTGTCGGCTCCTGCTGTCCGAGTCCTGGCTGGTCTTCTGCATAACGGAAT
>NW_015261846.1:0-435 GCF_001447785.1 Gekko japonicus
TTACTACTATTTGCTACGGTACTGAAATGTGTTATCCGTGGCTTAAAGAAGGGTGCATGCTGATGTTTTACTGATAGAATAGAATTGCAGTACATTTATTGTCTGAGAATTTCAGCATGGACATCCAAACTTTTGGGGAGACGGAATCTCTGTATTTCAGAATGGCATTGGGGGGGGGTTTGTTACAACTCTGCATTCTTCATCCCTGATTGTTCTGCTTATTGTCTTTCATGATGCAAACAGAAGAGCAGAGGGCACTAATCACTTAACTGCAGCACTGTGAATTAATTTAATTAGCAATTAACTTCTCTAGCTCCTCAGCAAAGTTATCTTCTCATGACCTCATTACAGTTTTTCCAAACATTCTTTTAGAATCAATGAGTTTTTGATCCACTGATACGAGGCACCTGTCCTCTGGAAGCCAGCTCATGAGAT
>NW_015261847.1:0-435 GCF_001447785.1 Gekko japonicus
CAACGTTAACATTCTATGATTCTATGAAATAGCACCTACAGCCATATTTTACTTTGTCCTTTAGGGGAATTCGTATGGCATCTCTCCAGAGAACTGCTGGAAATGGCCCACAAATGCCATAAATGATCAAAAATAGCCAGAAAAAGAAGCCATGGGCATAAACAACAAGAACAACAAAACCACCACTGAGCAGCCCAAAACATATCCATAAAATGATCCTCAGGCTACAAGAAAGCCACGAAACAACTGAAAAATAAAGCCCACTATGAAAGCCGAACGATTTTCTAAAAATTAAGCTTTTGCCTGTAGTGTAGACCCATCCCAGGCCTCCACCCAACAGCAATAAAAAAGGGGGACAGAGGGAAATGGTGGGGAAGGGAGCAACCTTTGGCCTTTCCTCCATCTGCTGCACTTCACTGTCATTCTCCAGCAGCA
>NW_015261848.1:0-435 GCF_001447785.1 Gekko japonicus
CTGAGGTTCAAGCCTGCTAGAACATAAACTCTCCAACTGAGAGGTGTTAAGGAGCCAGCGCATTTTCCTTATAAGTTGTAAATGACCTCCTCTATCCAGAAAATTGCATCTTTCCCATCTTCTGTCCATCACAAGGACCGCAATGCCCCCTTCCACTTCCGTAACTGTCACAACATATTTTGCCTATCTGCTTCTCATTCGCAACGATGACTTCACAAACAAAGCTTCTAATATGGTCTTGAAACACAAAAAGGTAATTGTCTCAATGGTTTGTGTTTTTTTACCTTATTCTGAAAAACTTGCCAGTCACCAGGACACTTTTTATTAGGTGGTTTATAATCTGGATCATGTCTTTCCAATAGCGATGTGTTGTATTTCTCACAGATGAAAGGCAGTTTCGAATTACAGTTTATTCTGGAGTCTGTGGGAGTCATA
>NW_015261849.1:0-435 GCF_001447785.1 Gekko japonicus
GGGGAGTTGTTCAGTGTTGTTATTGATTTGCTCCATGAACTCCATACTAGGTTGGAACAAAGGTGGTAAAAAAATCTGAGGAATTTATATTGTGTTGGAGCTCCCCCCCAAAAAAATTAACTGCAGAATGAACAGCATCTACCACTTTGTAAACTGCTGGTCTTCTTAAATGTTTTAATGCTAGGGTTTACTATGCTTGTAATCTCTTGGATGTTTTAGAGCGTGTGAATGGGAGTACATACTTATGCAAGGAAGATTGCTGGTGGAAGAAAGCAGGCATGATGTTGGCTTTCATCCTTGAATGTGAGACCAGAATAATAATAATTTAAAAAAAAATAGAAACTTGTGAGCAGACGTTCAGTGCCTGAAACATATGGTCATTCCTCCAAGCAGTGTAATTTATTAACAGGAAAGCCGGAACCTACAGAGATTCTT
>NW_015261850.1:0-435 GCF_001447785.1 Gekko japonicus
GCCTTGCTAATCCTGAAGGTTTCTTTCTCACTTGGAATCCTTTTCTAGCCTACAGAAAAACTACAGAGAGTCTTGTCAGGAAGCTGCCCAATGGTAGCTCTGTACAGAATCCTCATTTTAAACCGACCGAAAAGATGTTTTTTCCGCATCCTAGCTGATCCTGCATTGGTAGCCTAGCAGCCTGAAGAACAGAGACCAGACGTATTTCTGATGAAATAGATTTCCTTCATTTGGGTCATGTTGATTTTTTTTTTTTAATATCACCTTCGTTGGTCAGATTTGGTTTACTAAATGGAAACTAATGTAAAATGGACTTGTTTTTGAAGAGTGCTCCCTCCAGAAGCCACTAGGAGCAGCCTGGACTCTGCCCTGGTCTCCACGCTTGGCAGCACGAGGGACTCAGCTGTGAGCAATCCAAGAACACCTGCTGTTGGC
>NW_015261851.1:0-435 GCF_001447785.1 Gekko japonicus
TGGTAAGGAGTGGAGCGAGTTACCAGAACCCAGTGAGCACGCCTTCACCAGCCCGCTGAGCCTGCAGCATTGGTTGGGGACCTGGGGGAAAGAGAAAGCAGCCCCCAGATTGCAGTCCTCCCCCATGCCTTCCACTATGCAAGATGGGGGAGGGCATGGCCCCACCAGTGATTCTGAAGCCCATCATTGAACTTTGGCCAGGGCCCCAGAATCATTCAGACCACCCCTGTATAACTAATGGCATCAGCATCAAATAGAGACTTGCATGTGTGGATACATCAGAAAGAATCATAAGCCTTTTCAACTGTGAGTCCATTCACACATTCATTCAGTCATCAAGTGTTGAGCAATCACGGGATAGAAAATGAAGCAAGAGACATGTGCTATGAATCAACTAATTACAGTACAGGACTTATTACAGTTCCGCAGGGCCTG
>NW_015261852.1:0-435 GCF_001447785.1 Gekko japonicus
AATTTCCCAACTTGGAGCTGGCAATCCTATCTTTATCCTACCATGATAGAAACAAAAAGCACACTTTCCCCATGGACTTTTATCTGTTTACAGGTATTGTGTCACTATATATTTATCATTTATACTAAGTTTTAAAGACATAAACAATTACAGAAGCACAGTGGATAATCCCTGTCTGAAGAGGCATATCCAGGACACTTGCTGGTGGGCACTGGGGGATAGTGCAGGATTAGGGAAAACCTGGAGGGTCTAGGATTACTGCCAGCATGCCTGAAGGTCACAGATGGATAATCCGTGGAAGGTAGGGCCAGCAGAAGGCATGTCACACTTACAGGTGGACACAGGGATCAAAGGAGAGCAAATTCTTAGTAACTGCTATGAAAACCCTGCATCCCATCTATACTACTACTCCGTCTCACCAGTGGTTCTACATAC
>NW_015261853.1:0-435 GCF_001447785.1 Gekko japonicus
TTCACTGCCTTTCAGACGGCGGAGGGATGTACGGTAGGACCCCTGGCATTTCTTTCTAAGTAACTTTGGTCCTGCCCTCCCCACAAGGAGGTCAGGATGGTATACAGGGTTCTTTCCTCATACTCACAACAATCCTGTGAGGTAGATTATTTTGAGTGACTAGCCAAAGGTCATCTAAGGAGATTCAGGATTGAGTGGGAATTTAAAACTGGGTCTCCCCAGTGTTGCTCTAACATTTCAATCTTTGTGCCACATGTGTTTCATCTGTGTAGCAACGTATGTACCTGTGGTTGTTCCTTTGGATAAAAGCATGATACAAAGAGAAAACCAGCACATGTGAGAGAAAGCCGCTACCCCCCTCTCTTTGCTCACTGCACTTTAAAAAAATACATATTTTCTGGGTGCTGTAGACGCGGGGGAAATCGGGAAAAGCTG
>NW_015261854.1:0-435 GCF_001447785.1 Gekko japonicus
AATACAGCCTTCTTCATGTGTCAGAATGTGCAGGAAAGCTTGAGGTAGCAAAGGGAACTCTTTATAGATTAGAGGTGCCCAATCACTTGACCTGGAAGCTTTACGTTTCTCCTCCCCGTTTTATTTCTGAGTCTTCAGCAGTCAAAATCTGTCATAGCCTCTTGGAGGAAGGGTAGCTGACAAAGGTGATGGACGATGGTCAGAATATTCATTTGCATTCATGAAGACTAGAAAACTTTCTTTTAAAAAAGAGGTGTGCAATGCAAGATTCAGGTTTTAAACCTGCTAGTGATTGAGAAGTCTCCTGTGTTTGAGTTCAGATCAATTATGGCCAGAATTCTATTTGCCAAAAACTGGCAATCAGAAAAAATGCCATTAAGGCTGGAATTTGTGCAAAAGCTACTTGAAATAGCCGAAATGGATAAGTTAACAATA
>NW_015261855.1:0-435 GCF_001447785.1 Gekko japonicus
CCTTACCTGTCATAATCCTCTGGGCTTCGTACGGTTCCATGTAGCCAGTGTTTTCTCCTTTGCCTGTCTTGTTCCCTTCACTTTTGGCATCAAATGGGTCAGAGTAATCGTCCGCTATTAGGACCTGGAAAGAGGGGGAGAGGAAAGAAAAGGCACTCTTTTAGCTGAAGAGGTTTCCGAGAGAGACTTTCCAATGACTTAACGCACCGAAGAAGCTTCTCAAGTTCAAAATTAGAGGGTTTATAAGAACAGCTGCTCTCCTGACAGACTCGGGCCAGAGGGCTTCAGTTCAGGGAAGAGAAGATATTCCCCCCGCTGTTCATCCTCACGGCCTCGTCCCTGCATCTGTTTGCTCACGCTATGACCCACCAAGGCGTTGAGGCTCTCACACATCTGATGTGTTTTGACCAAATCAAGGTAAAAGGTAAAGGTTCC
>NW_015261856.1:0-435 GCF_001447785.1 Gekko japonicus
TGGAGCGACAGGACTTTATCTGCGAAATAAGTCACAAATGTCTCACATCCAGTATCCAATTCTCTATCATTTTGCTTGCCTTGTGGCAATGTAGTTATTGATTGAATAGTTCTAAACAATTGAGCTGGTGCAACTTTGCAGACATAATGGAGGCGGCATAGAATTCTCTCTTAGTGGAATTTACCCCTATCTCATAGACCTTCATAAATGCTTTATAAGATGTTCTTGCTGCTCTGTCACAAGTTCACTACCACACTTGCTCCAGCCATCTCAGTTCACACTTCACCCCATCGCAGCTCCGGGATGTACCATGGGGCTGCTTTGGTCCAAGATCAGATGGGTTGCCGGGGGGCGATATCGTCAATGGCATCAGAGTGCCGGGAGTACCAGTCCTCCACCAGCACACCTAATGTACCGCCAGGGGGCATTGGATCC
>NW_015261857.1:0-435 GCF_001447785.1 Gekko japonicus
CACTCAGCTTAGAGGGAACACTGGCATTGGGATATGTGAGCAAGTTCCCTTCCTGATGTCATGAAAGAATTAGCATGTTGTTGTGTATGCGAATTCCTACCTAGTTAGTTAACCCTACAGTAGGTTATGGGTCCAGCCATTTTTGACACTGAAGAAAGAGTGGCAGAGGCTAAAAACGTCTGCCCCCGTCCAGTCAAGCCACTTACAGACTTCCATCTGCTGTTCTTCACACTTGGCAGAACCCACGTTGTTCGTCGCTATGCAGTAGTAACGGCCCGTGTCTCCCTTGTGTACCTCAGTGAAGGCCTGCATGAACAACAGTGACATTGAGTGTTTGTGTTTCTCTTACGTTTTTCACATGCAGCAGATCAAGAGAGCTCTCCAGGGCCTGTACTGCTTCAGAATTCAGGTGGACCAGAGAGTATGTTTGACTAC
>NW_015261858.1:0-435 GCF_001447785.1 Gekko japonicus
AGCAATCACAGAGGACTCCTTTGCACTGCTGTCCCCTGCCGTGTGCTGCACTGTCCCCTCTGGTTGCTTAGCTGGCAGAGCAGCATGCAATGAAGCATTGGGATACGGGACAGCAGTGACTTCTACATCCCAGTCTTCAAACTGGTCCATCAAATCAGGAGGCACAGGTTCTTCAAGAAAGAAAAACACCACCAGTGAAGAGTAGCACAGACTGCAAGAATTTTAAGGTATTATCACCACATCCATCAAAATACTTCAGTTTTTCAACTCTTAACACATCTGCTTACTTCTCCCACCCCACGTTTCTCTTACCGTTTGAGGTAAAAAAGCAAGAAAGAAGATAAACACAAGGGCTTGAATACTATGGCACTGTTTGATCGACACAGCAGTTCCTCTGATGACATGGCAGATCTCCCCCCCCCCCCCCCCCCGCGG
>NW_015261859.1:0-435 GCF_001447785.1 Gekko japonicus
TCTGCCACTGAGCCATGGCCCCTCACTAGTGATGACTCTTACATTAGCTGTGCACCTGCTACTCTGTAGGCCTCATGGTACACTGCTAAAATGCGTTGGCTGACAGATGTCTCCCATGCTCCCCCTCAGCAGCCTGTTTTTGACCATAGAGAAGCTGATGCTGGAGAATGGAGAGGGCCTATGTGTATGGGAAAGGAGGGAGGGGGCAATTTTGCCCTATTCCTCTGCCTCACTGCAATCCTCCTGACCTGTGTGGCTTTCTGTTCATGCACGTCCCATGATTCGTAGTGGAAGCTTCTGAGGAGGTCAAGAAGGGCTGTTTGGCATCTGCCAGCCTGTAGCACTGGAGCAATCTTATGTTTGACAAATGAAACCAGGCCATTTCTCTAAAGACTTAATTTTAGTTGCATTACCCACCATGATGTTTTTGAGATT
>NW_015261860.1:0-435 GCF_001447785.1 Gekko japonicus
CAAAGCGGCCATTTTCTCCAGGTGGACCGATCTCTGTCGCCTGGAGATCAGCCGTAACAGCAGGAGGCTGGCGACCCCACGCAGAGCTGTAAAAATTAAAAGACGGTTGAGCACTGCAGCAACCTGGTTACTGCAGAACGGATGCTGATGGAGACGGCCTGCATGTTGTGTTTCAGCAGCGATGCGGCTTTAAGGAGGAAGGGGCTTTTTCAGCACTAGGCAATCCCAGCTTTCATTTAAGCAATCCGGACAGGAACAGAACCATGTCGAATCCTTTTAAAATAAGAAAGGGAGTCGAATCAGAGCAGGTAGGGCCTGGAAACGCCCTTGCAGAGAAATCCGAGGGACCTAGGGTTGCCATCCCCCAGGGGGCACCTGGAGAGCTCCTGTTATTACAACTGCTCTCCATGCGACCAAGATCAGCTCCCCTGGAGG
>NW_015261861.1:0-435 GCF_001447785.1 Gekko japonicus
AAGCTGCTTTATACCAAGTTACGTCAGTGATAAGTCAAAACCGCTTTGATTCCTCCAGCTAGGTCTGCAGAGTCTCTCTCAAGACATGCTACCTGAGATCCCTTCACTGGAAGCATCAGAGACCTGGAATTATCTGCCTGCAAAGTATGAGCTTCATCATGGAACTATGGCTGCTCTCCAAAGTTCATGCCACAGGACTCTTCTGCTCATTGTTTCTGCTAAAGACAGGCCAGCATGCTTACTCTGTCTTCTGCAATCCTTTAGGTGCTTCTCTTCCTTTTCCTACTTGTCTTATACACCTGATAACAGTAAAAGCGTGAAGCATCCATTGTTTTGGAGCTACTGCTGGTGAATGTGCTGGAATCCAAATCCTCTCACTGCATCCCCACCATGATGTCACCTAGGTGTCCTATGCATACACATCTGGGGGGGGGG
>NW_015261862.1:0-435 GCF_001447785.1 Gekko japonicus
TTTTTCCAGGTAAGCCACTCCCGCACGCGCGGACACACACCAGCCAGCCGATCGGTGGTGAGGCAGTTCACCTCAGCCGTCCCTTCTTAGCAGGTGCATTTCAGCATCATCAGCCTTTTGCCTAGCCACGCGTTCCTGCTGCCCGATGGAGTTCTGCTCCCTGCTCCAATTAGCAGGAAATTATTTAAATAGAGGGTTGGCTCAGTCACAAATCATACGTATCAGTCATAAATAAACACCACGTTTTAAAAAAAACACAACCCTACAGATCTGCATTCATCTAAGTCGTTCCAAGCAACATCCACGACTGCCAAATTGCTCGAAATCGCAGGGTCTTTGTGCGTGGAACTGTTGCAGGGAAAAAAGAATTTTATGTAACGCAGGTGCTGGAAATCAAGACAAGCTGAAGGCTTAAGGCCTCCTTTCTTAAAGCCC
>NW_015261863.1:0-435 GCF_001447785.1 Gekko japonicus
AAAAAGGAAGGCTCCACTGCCATCAATGTCATCAGGACTTTAAGTGGAAGAAGGTGGGTGGCACACAGATGGAGTGACTGGGAACTGAAGAGTGCTCTGTCTGGCCTACCTATGAGGGGGAAGTACCAGGAAGGCTCCAAGTCCACATCAGGACTTTAAGTGGAAGAAGGGAGGAGCCGGAATGCTGCTGGTGGGCAGGGCACAGCTGGAGCGACCAGGAACTTCAGGGCACTCTGGCTGGCCTGCTTATGAGGGGAAAGTACACACACTTCCTCTCACACGTCTACATCAGCTACTTAAGCTACCAAGTTAGTTTGGGAAAAGAACGTTCAGTGCTTCTTCAGCAGCAATAGCCACTTGCTCCAGGTCAACTTTAAAAAATGGGTGAGGAGGAGGAAGTGGTGTACTATGAGGGAAAAGGAGGGGCTGGGAGCC
>NW_015261864.1:0-435 GCF_001447785.1 Gekko japonicus
GAACAAATGCTGACAAAGGCCCAGATGCATTTATTAGGAGTGTTTCTTTGGCAGTGCAAGGTTTACTTGATCCTCAGGAGGAAACAGTAGTTTCCTGTTCAAACAAAGCCAACAAACAAGAACACAGTGTAACTCCAGTGGGGCAGCATGTGCCTGTTTGTTTCATTATTCCATTGCATATCAGAGTCTTAGGGGTGGTTTACATGTTCAGAAACAGCATTTGGTACAGCCCTGCTGGGAATGTACCCATTTAAGGATGCTTATGAAGGACTTGCAGTGCATTCCTCGGCAGCACTACACTGGCTGACTTCAGTGGACTTAAAAGGGTGCAACTGCTTAGGATTGCACTGTTGATGATCGAAAGGTTTCAAAAACTGCATACTTCTGCAAAGCTAGCAAGTCAGAGAGAATGGCTCTTCTCCAGTCTTTGTACAA
>NW_015261865.1:0-435 GCF_001447785.1 Gekko japonicus
CATATTTCTGTGCAGGGTGGGTTTTTCCTCCCTTCAGTTGGGGAAGCCTTCAGACATGCAGTCCCCCAGCTGCACTTGCTGGAAGGGTACAGTCCCAGGAACTTTGTAACACGTGAGTTTATGTGCACGTGCAGATCAGCTCTCACTGTGCCCACCAAAGGTTTACCTTACTGACAATGAAGAGGTCTTCCCGTTTCACAGCACCTTCTTTGATCTTCTGCTGAATGGCATTGCCGATTTCATTTTCATTCCTGTACAGGTGTGCGCAGTCGATATGGCGGTACCCGAGATCGATGGCAAGCTTAATGGCTTCTTCCACTTTTCCAGGAGGGGCCTAGGAACAATAGGACTGTTCTGAGTTCCAATCACCCACTGACACACAGACCAGCAATGACCTTCATGCAGATGTTTGTTGGAGTTTCAAGTTGCTACACT
>NW_015261866.1:0-435 GCF_001447785.1 Gekko japonicus
CAAGACAAAAGTGAGGCCCCTTCCATACAAGCCTTGAGGGAGTTAAAGGAAACTAGCCATTGAGGGCTCATATACACACATATATCAGTGCTAAAGATTAAACATGTACTGTACAGTTAACTAAACTTTAATCCCTCCCAAATACATCTATATATCTAATAGTCAAGGTCTGGTCTTGTGTGGATAGGCAAATCCATATGACATGGACTGCCCTAGCTACTATATGGCATTTTGCAAACCTAGGATCCCCTGATTTGCAGGGGAAAAAACCCCAATATTTTTAAATAAAACTAATTTTGGTGTAACCCCTCCATGTCAATGCATGTGCAGATATTGCAACCAAATCCCTGAAGTATGGGACACATTTTGGGTTGCTGTAGCTGTAACAACCATACAGTGACACGTGGAAATGCATCTAGGAGCAGATGGAGCAGA
>NW_015261867.1:0-435 GCF_001447785.1 Gekko japonicus
CTCGACTGTGCGACTGAAAAACAAAAGTGCAGTGCAGTTTTTCAGCTATGTCAGCGTCCTGAAAAAGTAGACAGATATTCTGCTTTGAAGACTGGACCCATTTTGGATCTGGGATGATTCTAATGGATGTAGTAGCTTTTAGGTGGCCAGATTTCACAGTGGACATAGAAATGACTGGAGGTCAAAACAAATGAGACACTGGAAGGTCCATGAATGGTTCTATAGTATGGTTTTTATTTGTAGATAGTAGTCACCAAAAGTGTAGAATTGCAGATCAGGGCCAAGACACTGGAGGCAGGGAGTTTAACTCTGTTCTCCCAACCTCAACTGGATCTATGATTTTTCCCAGTGAAAGGGGATGGAAACATATAGGCAACATATATTGTTAGTGGAGCTGCCAAGAAGAGGACTAGAAATACAAAATTCCATTGTTCC
>NW_015261868.1:0-435 GCF_001447785.1 Gekko japonicus
ATCCAACACCACCTAACCGAGTGTAGTCCTAAAAAGAATTAAATCCTTCTGAGATTAAAGGGGTGTGACTCTTTTTAGGATATATGCTGTAAATCTGCAATGTATCCTCCTGCTTTCCTTTTGAAGACTCTACAAACTGCAGTATTGGGGTATTTCTACAGCACCCTGAAATAACTTTTTGTTTCACTTCCCTTCCCTTTACTTGTACAGGGCCTAGTAAAGAGTTCTGGATAATGCAAAAATATTCACACTATTCTGCTAAATTTTGGTCATATTAAATATTATTACACAACTTTTAAAACTTTTGCTTTAAAAATGTTTCTGCAGACTAATATGGCTATCTACAATCACTTACCACCTATAGTTGGTGGGGATTTTATATTTCTAAAGATATTCAGTTCTTCTGTTTTGTGTGTATGTATCTGTTTCAACTAA
>NW_015261869.1:0-435 GCF_001447785.1 Gekko japonicus
ACAACACAGTGGATTTTTATGCTAAAAGCTCTGTGTTAAGTTAATTGGATTTTATTAGAATTAAGGTTATATTATTGTACTGTCATGTTTTCCTGCTGTGAGATGCTCCAACCCTCATTCTGGGGGAGGGGTGGGATAGAAATATAAATAGATTCTGGGAAAGGGTTGGAATAGAAATATAATAAAATAATCTAAGCTTCTCCTTCCATGGGCAGTCTCAGGAGAATGTTGTGAATGCATACTCATTGAAGTAAGGCCCAACAGGCCTACATGGAATGAATGTCCACCACTGAATCATTTGTACAACTGGCAGGATGAACTGCAGCTGACTGGCAAACTAACAGCAGTCTCCTACCCAGAATTATGCCTTTCTAATCCCATTGACCTCAGCTCTTAGAAAATTGTGACTGATGCCAATGAAGGAAGGGCTCTCAA